>NW_015418935.1:0-1509 GCF_001527695.2 Protobothrops mucrosquamatus | reverse complement strand
CTCGTGTACCCTCCCGAGCTGCCAGTACCAGCCAGGAGGGGCACGGATCCAACAAACATGTGGTTGCGTTCAGCCCTCCCAAGACCCTGTCCACGTCCTCGGGAGCAACAGAGTCAAACTCCTCCCACACAACTGTCTCAAGACCTGCTTCCGTCCCCTCCCCCTGGGCCAACCAGTCGGAGTCCAAGCCTTCCCGGATAGATGCATAGATGGACTTGAATAATGGATTTGCACTGAATTCGTAATATTGAGGCGATCACAGAAAAAGTCTTGTTCTAAACTCCTGTTAATTTAATAATATTGTAACCTAATGTAATTATGTAATGTAGTGTAATGCGATAATAAGTAATCTAAGCAGAGTTTCATGTAAAATATTGTTAATTAAGAGATAAAATCAGAATAATCATATACTCAGTTAAGAAGTACCATTATCAAAAACTACAGCCTCACTTGAATATACACTCTGGCAATAAATTAAGGTAAATCCAATGCAGGACAAATCCAACAAAGATTCCTTATTATTATCCAGGCAACTTGTCTTCAATTGCTAACCTAAATTGAAATAAAAAACTATTACACCTTCTTTACATTTCAAGTCGTGTGCACAATGAATTTATTTATCCAATTTGTATAGCTGCCCACCTCACAAAAAGGGAACGACTATCAAACAACAGATTAAAAACAACAGATATGAGTTTTAGAGCTCTTATTTTCTTACTTTACTTCTGTTGTACTTTTGATCGTGTTTAGGCAAGAACTAAATCAGCCAAACAGATATGCACTGTTTATGACCTTTTAAGAAGAAACATTATGCTAATTCCAATTCCTTGCAACTGTGGAACACAATATAATAGGATAAGATAAAAGAAGATATTATAATTCATTGGAGCTCAGAAATATGTCAGGACTCACAGGAGAAAAACTCTGAGTCTCAGACAAGGAACAATGGATCAGGTTTAAAAGAAAACAGCCCACTTATAAGAGGACCACAATTGAGCTCAACATTTCTGTTGCTAAGCATTTTAAGTGAGCTTTGCCACATTTTACCACCTTTCTTGGCACAGTTATTAAGTGAGTCACTGTAGTTATTAAGTTAATAACATGGTTGTTTTGGGACCAACAGAAACCGGTGAAAGACCGGATGTACCCGTAACGACCGTGGCAAAGTTAACCAATAAGCGACTGGGTTGATGACAGCTTTGATAGGGAACGGTCCTAGGTACCGGTGGTCTAGTTTCTTGGCTGGTCGGTTTGACGGCAGGTTCCTGACCTGATCTCCCACCGTTAATGTAGGCATATCTCGCCTCGAACGATCGGCAACCTTCTTGTAATCCGCCTTGGCTTTATCTAATTGTCGCCGCACCAATTGATGGATAGCCCGTAACTCGGTCAGATAGTCGTTAGCTGCAGGAACTGGTGAGTCGAGCTGCGAGAGGGGAAAAAGCCAGGGATGATACCCCACATTGGCCAGGAATGATGTCATATGTGTGGAGGTGTGCTGTGAGTTGT
>NW_015418934.1:0-1510 GCF_001527695.2 Protobothrops mucrosquamatus | reverse complement strand
TGCAAGAAATTCGTGACTTTTTTTTAACAGTTGGACTTACCTGCCCAGAACACATTTAAAATGTCCCTGAAGGTTGATTTTTAGTGACACTGGCTAAGCAAGGAATTTTATATTTGGGTTGAGATTTCAGGAGCAATTAATGTCAAAAGGAGGTGGGTCTTTCACTGCCTGTTTTATAGCCACAGTCTTGCCCCCCCCCTTTTTTTTTAACGTGCCCCCATTCTGGATTCCAATGTTAAGGGGGATTTTTATATACGTCATCTTGAACATGAAAAATTTATTTATTTATTATTTATTTATTTATTAAATTTATATACCGCCCTATCTCCCTTGCGGGACTCAGGGCGGTGAACAGGCGATACTAAAATTGCTCATCGTTTTCAAAAAAATGAAATCTCCAGGATGATCTGTACTGCCGTAAATGAAAGCTTGGCTGCTGGTTGTTGCCTGTCTGCTTTAGAAGGGGAGTCTGTAGCATGCAAGGCTTCAGTCTGAGTTAGTTCACTGGCCGTTATCAAGTCCTTAAAATGTAACATCGGAAACCTGGATGGTGGCTTGAATGCATGGACGACAGAGAAGGAGGTGGCTGGATGGAGTCCCTGAAGCAGGAGGCGTGAGCTTAAATGGACTCCAGAAGATGGTAGAGCACAGGAAGACCTGGAGGAACGTTGTCCATGGGGTCGCGATGGGTCGGACACGACTTCGCAATTAACAACAACAACATGCATTCAAGCATGGGAAGAATCCAGAGAAAGAAATGTTTTGGGAAATATTAAAAAGGCAGAATATATTTCCCCAAAGGAATAACGGAGAAGATCTTAAAAAAAGACAGAAACCAGCCCCCAGAAATCAGCGCCAGTCCCAAGGCAGAGGCCAGCTTTTAGAAATGCAAATTTAATAATCCATTCAGGAAGGTTAGAGCCAGGAAGCTAGAAATTAGGAAGACAAAGAGACCTAAAATCTACATACCCCCCATCCAAATTCTAAGGATAGGAGACATAATAGGATTAACCCATCAATACCAAAAGGGCACACTCAGACTCAGGTCAAAGTACACGACACAGGAAATACAAAGCCTCAAACAGGAGCAGGAAACAACATCAAGAGCCCCAGAAGGTATAAAAGCCCACCACTCCCTGCTATGTGATCAGTTTTTCCAGAGCCATCTTTCTTTCTGGCTCTCCTCTTCAATAAACTACAACCTTCTTTCTAAAGCAGTCTCCATTTTGATTATTCCCAGCTTGGATTGGACCTTGGTGAAGATTTTTCCTTCAACACAAGCGTGGAGGAGGAGGAGGAGGAGAGGATTTCTGCTAAGTCAGAGGTGCACCATTGTATTAAATCAGGGGTCTTCAAACTGGCCCTTTTATGACTTGTGGGCCCGCTGGCTGAGGAATTCTGGGAGTTGAAGTCCACAAGTCATAAAAGGGCCAAGTTTGAAGACCCTTGTATTACATGCAAGGTTGGGATTTTGGCCCTCCAAGTCAAACACCAAGCATGAAACCTGATG
>NW_015418933.1:0-1510 GCF_001527695.2 Protobothrops mucrosquamatus | reverse complement strand
CCACTTTGCATCTTAAGAAGACAGAACTCTTGGAATATTTCTTCCAACAGGCATCTTTATTAAGAGAAAACTGGTTGCAGGCATTCTAGACAGGACTTGGGGTCCAAGCTCTCCCATTCAAGGTTTTAAGGGATCCCCCAGTAGCCCCACCCCATCACCCCCTTCTTCCAGCGACAGTTCCAGGCATTACATTCCCACCTCCTTTCCCTCACTGCCGGGAGGAGAGACTTCAGAAAGGATTACATGAAAGGTAATGGCCCCAATTGTTATTGTTAGTCCTTTTGGTGATATCCACATCCAGTCCCTTTGAAGTATACTGAAGGAAGTGAGGGTCACAAAGCCCCTTTGTTCACCCCGTTCCCTTCATCGTATGACAGAATCCAGAGAAGGCAGAAATGGGGTTTTCCATAGTTGATAACTAGAGATGAAATATAATTGGATTCTGACAGACACATTATTTATTTATTTATTATTTATTTATTATTTATATTTCTACCCCGCCCTTCTCCCTGCGGACTCAGGGCGGCTTACAGCCTTTTTAAAAAACAAATACATAAATACAAAAATACTAAAGTTAAAATGTTAATTAAAATGAAATATTATTAGGCCATTATTATTTTTTTAAAAAATTATTATAAAACCAAGCTAAAAATAACCCTTAGGCCAGTCCTGCCAACTTAAATAGCCATGTCTTGAGGGCGTGGCGGAAGGAGGGGAGATCCGGGATCACCCGGATCTCTGGGGGTAGTTCGTTCCATAGGGTGGGAGCTCCAACCGAGAAGGCCCTCCCCCTGGGGGTCGCCAGCCGGCACTGTCTGGCTGACAGCACCCTGAGGAGACCCTCTCTGTGGGAGCGTATCGGCCGATGAGAGGTAATCTGAGGCAGAAGGCGGTCTCGGAGATAACCAGGTCCGATGCCATGGAGCGCTTTGAAGATTCTAATCAGTACCTTGAAGCGCACCCGGAAAGCCACCGGCAGCCAGTGCAGCTCGCGCAGTAGCGGCGTTACATGGGAGCGACGAGTCACTCCCAACACCGCCCGCGCGGCTGCATTCTGGACTAACTGGAGCCTCCGAGTGCTCCTCAAGGGGAGCCCCATGTAGAGAGCATTGCAGTAGTCCAGGCGGGAGGTGACAAGAGCATGGGTGACTGCGCAAGGCGTCCCGGTCCAGAAAAGGCCGCAACTGGTAAATCAGGCGTACCCGGTAAAACACCCCCCTGGCCACGGCCGTCAGCTGGTCTTCTAATGTCAGCCGTGGGTCCAGGAGGACACCCAGATTGCGCACCCTCTCCGAGGGAGCCAAAATTTCGCCCCTATAGTCAGCGACGGAGTCAGCTGACTATGCCGAGGCGCCGGCAACCACAGCCACTCGGTCTTGGAAGGGTTGAGCCTGAGTCTGTTTCTCCCCATCCAGACCCGTACGGCCTCCAGGCACCGGGCCATCACGTCAAGGGCATCATTGGGGTGGCCTGGGGTGGAAATGTACAGCTGAGTGTCATCAGCGTACTG
>NW_015418932.1:0-1510 GCF_001527695.2 Protobothrops mucrosquamatus | reverse complement strand
AAGCAGACCCATTGAAATTGGTACCAATTAACCCTAATTAACTTCAATCCCCTGAAAGACTATACGTTAACTATAATGAGGTCTTGAAACAATCAAAAATATTTACTGTTGCAAAACATGGCAAAAGAAATGAAAGCAGTTATATAAGATAAAGTCCATACGGTATTATTTTAGACTTTTAAATTTTATTTTAGTTGGGGTTTTTTTAATACTGCCTTTATTATTTTTATCCTCCACAACTCCAATAAAAAGAATGAGAGCTCCATTCACATAGGGAAGGAAATGAATCTTCAATATACTGGATCCTTATACTTTTATTCTTACAAAAAAAGAAGATTGCAATTACTTAAAAATAATCTTCACTCTGGATACTGCTCCACTCCAAAGTAAATTTAATCATAAAGCCTTGCTGAACGTTATGAAAATAATTTGTGATACTGGTAAAAGGAATAGCAATTCCCTAAATGAATAGCTACATATTACTTTTCCCTCAGCAAAAAGGCAAACCTTTCTCCTCTATGCTGAAGAAGAAGGGAAAATAGATAAAAGAGTTTTCCTCTCACAGATCACCTTTGTGTAGGTGTCGAGTAGAATATTTGTGGGAATTCTTATATTGAGATCTTAACCTTACTTCAAGTATGATAGTAATCAGAGATTTTACATTTATATTCTTTTTTCCCAGTCTCAGGGTGAAAAAGCACAGAATTTCCTGTTTATTGGGACTTGGGTTATAATATTATTATGGTTTTCTCAGAATTGTTCCTGGGAAACTGTTCATAAAAGGAAGCAGTTCCAGTGTGACTGTCTGTTAACAAAGAAATAAATAGCAAGGTGAAGTAAAAGAGAAGCAAGTCGGGAATACTGGAGTGGGGAAGATCCTGATATATTTTTAAAGATGTGCAATAGGTTGCTATAGCAACAGCCAAACAGGAATTCCAGGATAGGTTTTGACATTCTTACTATTATTATATCATTATATTTTTATATCATAAATATGGATCCAAACTATTTTTGTTCCTGGGAAAACTCTTGAGAGCCGGTCTTATGAGAAAAAATATATATTTTTGAGCTGATACGAAAGAACCATCACGAGTCTCATGTTACCCACAGAAGGTCTGCATTTCTTTCTTGATGCAATCAGTTCACACGTTCAGTGCGGAGAGAGAACCCAAGATTGAGGCATTGGTGGGCTGATTTTTTTTCCCCGCTCCAAATATGGAACTAATTTTTTTTAACCATTTTACAGATCGTCCTTGACATATGACCATAAAGATGTCCTTGGAAAAAGTGACTTATAACCCATCCCTGGAGTTTATTTATTTTATTTATTTATTTATATTTGAATTTATATCCCGCCCTTCTCCCGTAGGACTCAGGGCGGCTGACAATCTATTTAAAATACATACAAAACAATACAAATTTAAAATTAATTAAAAAGAATATTAAATATTTGTCGAATTTAAAATATAATTAAAACCCCCCTAAAAATTACCCTAGGCCAGTCCTGCAA
>NW_015418931.1:0-1510 GCF_001527695.2 Protobothrops mucrosquamatus | reverse complement strand
ACAGCATATTAAAAACAGATACAATAACAATATACAAAAATAAAACCCTTCTAAAACCAAATTAAAAACCAAATATTAGAGGCTGTGTTCCAATTAAAATTATACTTAAAATCGTCCCTAAATAAAATCCTCCTTAGGTCAGGCCCGCTTGCTGGAAAAGCCATGTCTTGAGGGCGCGGCGGAAAGTAAGGAGATCCGGGATCATCCGGATCTCGGGGGGTAGTTCGTTCCAGAGGGTGGGGGCACCCACAGAGAAGGCCCTCCCCCTGGGGGTCGCCAGCCTACATTGCTTGGCCGACGGCACCCTGAGGAGACCCACTCTGTGGGAGCGTACCGGTCTATGGGAGGGAATCTGTGGCAGAAGGCGGTCTCGGAGGTAACCAGGTCCGATGCCATGGAGCGTTTTAAAGGTGGTAACTAACACCTTAAAGCGCACCCGGAAGACCACTGGTAGCCAGCTGATGATGATAATAATAATAATAATAATAATAATAATAATAATAATAATAATAATAATAATAATAATAATAATAATGATAATATAATACTAATACTAATACTAATACTAATACTAATACTAATACTAATACTAATACTAATACTAATACTAATACTAATAATAATAATAATAATAATAATAATAATAATAATAATAATAATAATAATAAAGTTGGAAGGGACCATGGAGGTCCTCTAGTCCAGGGCTTTTCAACCTTTTCACCCATTGTACCACTTTTAGAATATGGCAACATCCGAGGACCACCAGTCGTCTAACAAGGTGTCAAAAACTTGATGACCCCCCCCAAAAAAAGAAAAAAAGTGATAAAGTATAGGTAGTCCTCGACTTACAACAGTTCGCTTAGTGACTGTTCGAAGTTAAAATGGCACTGAAAAAAGAGAGAAGCCATCTTGGACCTAGAGCTGTGGGGCTTACCTGCAATGGCCTCGTAGAAAGTGGCCTTATAATCCAGGTATTCGTATTCCTCAAATCTCTGAGGACCTTCACACAAGATCCGACATTCGGTGTCCGCAACCTCGTAGTCCTCCAGGGCCTGTTCTAGGAATTCAATGGCCAAATCATATTCCTCTCGGTCGTAATGCCGGATTCCAGACAGATAGTTCTCCTGGAAGAGACAAGAAGACATTTGAAGTCAAGGCTGGGGAGGAAACATCTGCCTGAGTACCTTCACCGAGTAGTGGGTGGGCTTGATGGCCCCAAGGAGCCCTTCCAAGCTGGGGATTCTATGCAGATGTGGGAAGGAACACCATAGTTGTACAGGTAGTCCTTGACTTAACACCACAGCTGGGAACCAGAATTTTATTCTTTGACAAAGTGACCCATTAGTGGACCAGCAAAATATTTAGACTTCGGCAAGGCCTTCGACAAAGTAGACCACAATCTACTTCTTGGTAAGCTAGAAAAAATGTGGGATAGACAGCAGCACCACCAGATGGATCTGTAATTGGGAGACAAACTGTACTCAACGAGTAGTCCTTAATGATGCTACAT
>NW_015418930.1:0-1510 GCF_001527695.2 Protobothrops mucrosquamatus | reverse complement strand
ACCCAAAACCCACTTATGTATCGTCGGGTGCCGGGTGGGCGTGGCCCATTGAGTGGGTGTGGCCCATTGGTGGGCGTGGCTGCAGTGGTCACGGCAGACTGGGTGGGCTGGGGTGGGCATGGCCACCTTGATGTTGCTCATGGGGAGGGATGCCTATGGGGGCCAGGCAGGTTGGAGGAGATCCAGGTCTCTGGTGGGTAGGATGGTGGGCAAGAGGCTCGTCCTGCAGGATAAGGCAAGGCAGGGGTGCCATTGCCGCAGGGCAAGGCAAGGCAGGGGCCAGGGCGGCTGCTGCCTGACACCATCGGCTCCCGCACACAGCAAGCTCATGGGTGCCAACTGTGTCCATCAGCAGCTACAGCCTGCCGGCCCCTCGGTTTTGGCGTGACGTGGCTGTTTGCTGCCTCGTGCGTCGCACCCAATGTGGGTGCCATGAGGCTGCGGAACAAGCCGGGCGGAGGTAACGAACCAGTATACCGGTTTCTTACTGCTGCCCGGCTTGTTCCGCGGCCTCATGGCAGCGGCACTGGGCAGGAGTTGGCAAACGGCCAATTTCAGCGCAACGTGGCTGTTTGCCTCTGGCCACAGCCACTTGCCACCTCGTGCATCGCACCCACCCCCATCGCAAATCTTTCCAGAAACTCACCGTAAAGGATGCCCGGCATGAAAGACGCCAGCACAACTCCCAGGAGCCAGAGGGGCATTTCATGGAAATGGCACTGGGCTGTTTGCCTCTGGCCGCGGCCATTTGCCATCTCGTGCGTCGCACCCAATGCCGCTGCCATGAGGCCACGGAACAAGCCGGGCGGAGGTAAGGAACCAGTATACCGGTTTCTTACCGCCAGCCGGCTTGTTCCGCGGCCTCATGGCAGTGGCATTGGGCAGGAGGCGGCAAACGACTGGTTTTGGCATGGCGCCTCGCGTATTGCGCCCAATGCTGCTGCAATGCGGCTTGGCTGAAAGCGGCCATGGAACAAGTGGGGCAGGTTTCCCCCTCACCTGCCCATTCAGCTACGGCTTTTCTGTCAGAGGAGAGAACTTCGCAGCTCTGCCTACAGAGCCACAAAAGCAGCAGGTGAAGTGCTGGAGGCTCAGGGAGGGAGGGTGCTGAAGTGGGTGGTCAGGCCATTGGCAAGAGCAATGCGTCTGAGTGGAAAGCAGCCTTGGAACAAGTGGGGCAGGTAAGGAAAGAAATCCTCGCTCCCCCCCAGAAATTGCCTTTCTTTCCTTACCTGACTTCCACCCCTGTGCCGTTGCTCCTTCACAAACCGCCGCCGCCACATGCAAGGAAACAAAGGAAGGGGTTTTTTTGGGGGGGGGGGGAAGGTCAATCAATCAATTCCAACTTTGCAATCTTTCACGAGAAGTTGGAACAAATGAAAATAACTTCTTACCTACAAAAAGTCAATCTTTTGAATTCACGGCCACAATACATAGCAATGGTTCCTAGCATGGCCTTAATGCTTAATGGGAGAAAAGACAAATTTGTGGGAGATAAGGCAACACTGGA
>NW_015418929.1:0-1510 GCF_001527695.2 Protobothrops mucrosquamatus | reverse complement strand
ATTCTGTATTTCATTTTGGGATATTACGTTTGAACTCAACTCCCAAATATATTCTGGATACTAAGTAATCTGTTAAATCTATTAAAATAAGTGAAAAAATCCTAAGGCATATATATTTGTAGAAAGTATGCAAAATTGCAGAGGGTTATTAAAAATTAATTTTCCATTTGGAAAAAGCCTGGAATTGAGAAATGTACAAATGAATCACTGACCTTGTAATTACAGAAAGAAAATATATAATTAAATAAATATAAATTGGAAATGCAAATAAATAAATATATAAAGTCATTGTCAACGCTGCTAACATTGGGTGTTCTTGCTTTGACAACATATGAAGATGCAGCCTTTTTCTTTCTTATGCTTTACTCTTACAATTAGATGATGCTGGGAGAGGAGGTGAAACCATGATGGGAGTTAGTTAGACATAACAATATTGTACTAGTGTGTACAACAAAATTGTACTTATTTCAGAGCTTGAAATAAGAGATGATAAGAATTGGTGGGTAGTAGAACAGGAGGGAAATCCTGCATTTCAAACTAATTGGACAATGTGATTTATGACTGTTAATTGAAGGAGGGAATTGTGCTTTGATACTATGTGCTCAGGGAAGGGGAATCCAGTTTTTGGCTTCAACTATGTTAGTGCTGAAGCTATGCTACTCCCATAAAGATTCTTTAAGGTAAATAATGCCTCGAAGTTCTTTGAAGAGTTTCATCTGTCAGAACCATGTCAGTCTGTTGCATCCATTTGGTTCCTTGACTCAGGTTTCGTTTTTCCTGAAGAGCCTGCCTTAGGTTTCGTTTCTTGACTTAAGTTTCATTTCTCCTGAAAAGCTTACCTTGAATTAGTACCTCCTTGACTTAAGTTTCCTGTTCTTTGTGTATGGCAATGAAGAACCATCCCCCTATTGTCCTTTTGTACCCCCTCCTTTATGCCGCTAATGTACCAATAAAAGAGAGGCACGGAGAGGCTTCAGGGTCTTGGCCTGCCATCTCACCTGAAGAAGCATGTTGTCCGTATGTTTCCTAACCTAAAGCGAGGCCCGTTGGTTTAGGCCAACGTACATCACCACCGTCCTGCAGGGAGTGGGACCCCGGGATTTTGCAATCCCACAACTGGTGACCCCGACGTGATTGGACTCCACGGCGTGTTCTCTGTCTAGGGAAGCGCTGCTCTGACTCCTGTACTACGCACCTGGAATAGGCTTGATCATCGTAAGTATGGGCTCTTCACTTTCTCAAGTTCTGTCCAAGCATGTGGATGAACTTTTTAAATTAGTCAGAAAGGCAAATTGCTTGCAGAAAATTAATGGAACAACTATATATCCTCTATCTCGCAAAGAAATTATTTCTTTTATGCTCTATCTTCACAAACACTGTCCTGCTTATCCCGAGGGCGGCTCTCTTCGCCGATCCACCTGGGAACGTATTGGCAAATGGCTTCATGAACCACCCCGTGCCCCTACTGATATCCTCTGCACGTGGCGTGGCCTCATGGCCGCTCTTCAAA
>NW_015418928.1:0-1510 GCF_001527695.2 Protobothrops mucrosquamatus | reverse complement strand
GATGTAACACTTCTGCCATGAGCCAAAGATTTTCAGGCCTCCATAATGCAATAAAGCAGGATGTAGCTATTGATTGAGATACTAAGCTTTGTGTAGCTGCCGGTAGTATAGTGATGCAGAATCATCAAAGCAGTAAGCATACGATGAATATAGTCTGTTACAACCCAAGGTTAAATAAGTCAATCCATTCTGCTGTTTTCCATAAGTTTCTCAAAATATTAACAGCATTGCTTTTCAAAAACGTTTCATTCACTGTAGGAAATTTGAACTATAGTACTCATGCACCCCAACTAGCATGACCAAACAACAGGGATTTTAAAGTTGAAAAGATATGAAAGGTGACTTATCTGTGATCTATAATCAAGAGATACTGAAAGTGTGGAATATGGATGGCAATTTAAAGGGTGGTGTTCATTCTTCCACTTTTCTCATTATATAACTATAATTGACCAAGTAGCAAGAACAGCATGGTATGGAAAGGCTACTTAGAATTGAAGGAAATAAGAACTTTGAGTACATTTGAAAGCATATGAAAATAGGTGTATTGACTTCTGTTGATATATTCTGTCAAACATATTTGTATAAAGATGAAATTAAATGTGTAACAGAGTCAACAGTTTTAGGGACTTTAAAACCTTAAAGTATTGATCCTGAAAAAGAGAGAGATAAGAAGTTTAAAGAACCAAAGGTGGTTGGAAGTTTAAAGAACCAAAGGTGATAAGAAGTTTAAAGAACCAAATGTGGAATCAAACATAGTTGCAAAGACAGAAAGGTTTGGAAAAAGATAATGGATTATCTGGATGGGGAGGAACAGACTCAGGCTCAACCCGTCCAAGACCGAGTGGCTGTGGTTACCGGCGCCTCGGCATAGTCAGCTGATTCCATCGCTGACTATAGGGGGCGAAACTTTGGCTCCCTCGGATCGGGTACGCAACTTGGGTGTCCTCCTGAATCCACGGCTGACACTGGATGACCAGTTGGCGGCCGTGACCAGGGGGGCGTTTTATCAGGTTCGCCTGATTCACCAGTTGCGACCTTTTCTGGACCGGGACGCCCTACGTCCTTGTCACCTCCCGCCTGGACTACTGCAATGCTCTCTACATGGGGCTCCCTTGTCACCTCCCGCCTGGACTACTGCAATGCCCTTGTCACCTCCCGCCTGGACTACTGCAATGCCCTTGTCACCTCCCGCCTGGACTACTGCAATGCTCTCTACATGGGGCTCCCCTTGAGGAGCACCCGGAGGCTCCAGCTAGTCCAAAATGCGGCCGCGCGGGCGGTGTTGGGAGGGACTCGTTGCTCCCATGTAAAACCGCTGCTACGCGAGCTGCATTGGCTGCCGGTGGCCTTCCGGGTGCGCTTCAAGGTGCTGACCATCATCTTTAAAGCGCTCCATGGCATCGGACCCGGATACCTTCGAGACCGCCTCCTGCCGCAGATTACCCCCCATCGACCTGTACGCTCCCACAGAGTGGGTCTCCTCAGGGTGCCGTCAGCCAGACAGTGCCGG
>NW_015418927.1:0-1510 GCF_001527695.2 Protobothrops mucrosquamatus | reverse complement strand
CCCACCTCATTCCTTCTTTCTTTCTTTCCTTCTTTCCTTTCTTCCTTCCTTCCTCCCCCCTCCCTCTATTTTCTTTTTCTCTCGTTTTCTTTTTCTCTTTCCTTGCTTACTTTTCTCTTTCTTCCTTTCTCTCCTTCCTCTTCCTTCCTTTTTTGCTCCCTCCCTCTCTTCTTTTTCCTTCCTTCCTTCCTTCCTTCCTCCCTCCCTTCTTTTATATTTATTTATTCATCACACTTCTGTGCCACCCATCTCACCCAAGTGACCTTCCTTCCTTCGTCCCTTCCCTCCCTGCTAACATTTTTCAACGCAGAATTACTCCAAGCCTTTGCAAGCGACAGGTCCGAACCTCTGAACCTGCCAGGCTGCTATCCTGAAATTTTACCCCTCTCCCCTCACCTCCGCCCTTTCTTCCTCGCTTCGCCCAGCGATCCCTTTGGGATCCACCAACTGGCTTCTCTGCTTCTGGAACTGGACAGTTCGGACGAGGCGTCGCGTCTGCTGTGCGCCGATGCTTTGTACCAACTGGATCGCCTGGAAGAAGCCCACAAGATCCTTCGGCTGGCTCTCTCCAAGAACTTGGAGAAATCCTCCCTTTTGGCCCGGCTGGCTCTCCTCCAGCTGAGAAAAGGCCGCGTCTCTGACGGCAACCAGGTGAGAGATCGAAGCTCCCTTCGCCGTGGCCCTAATTCCTGGGATTTTAAGCGACTTTATGAACTGGTTAATTGTTCTAACTGTCTGGAAATGTCTCCTTAGTTCCAGGCTGCTTCTCTCTTTGTGGGAGTATTGGGGGGGGGGGGAATTCACTTTTTCCCCACAAAAGAAAATGGTCAGCAAAGGTTGACCAATCTCACCTGTGTGCTTCTCAGCGAAGCACCTGCACACGGGAGATTTTATTGCTACAAAAGCTCCTTTACGAAGAAAATATGAAAATGATTTGTGGAAAAGCTGGTCTGGAAATACTGACCGGTGTCCAGCAGAGGGCGCTCCTGCCTTTGAAATGGAAGAATGGACCATTTCACATGCATGCTTTGCATTAAGGAGAAGAGGAGTATAAATAAATATTCCTCGATTTACCACCACAACGGAGCGCCAGATTTAGTGGCTTAAGTGAGACATTTGTTAAGTGAGTTTTGCCCCATTTTACGACTTTTCCCACCACACTTGTTAAGTTAGTTTGTTAAGCAAATCCATTGTCAGAAGGTTGCAAAAGAGGATCATGTGACCCTGGGATACTGCAAAACGGTCATAAATATGAGTCAATTGCCAGTGAATTTTGATCATGTGACCGTGGCAGTCGTAAGTGTGAAAACTGTCCTACGTCCCGTTTTCCAGTGCGAGGACTAGCTGTATGTATTTAAAAAATAAAAAAGGGGAGGTGGTGTGAATACACCATGTTGTGTGTTTGAAATAAAAAATAAAATAAAAAAAATAAAAAAATAAAAAAATAAAATAAAAGGGGAGGTGGTGTGAATGCACCATGTTGTGTGTTTAAAATAAAAAAAAATTAAAA
>NW_015418926.1:0-1510 GCF_001527695.2 Protobothrops mucrosquamatus | reverse complement strand
TTGCTGGCTTTCCGATTGACTCTGCTTGTCGGGAACTGGCAAAAGAGCTTGCAAATTGTGATCATGTGACTGCAAGACACTGCAACATCATAACTGCAAGCCCGGGGCCAGCACCTGAATTGCAATCACATGACCATGAGGAACTTTGAGAATCATAAGTCATAAGTCTGAATGGTCACCTAATGAGTGACCATTAACCAAGGATCACCTATAATTCATATCCTATGCAGTGCTCACTCCTCTTATTTTGTGAGGAAGTTTGGACTGAGAGAGAGTGACTGCTCCAAAATCATCCAGTGAACTTATGTGGCCAAAGATGAACTAGAACCTGGATCTCTCCATGCTTGGCCAACATCTTTGCCATTAGACCAGATCCGTTGAATGTACTCCAAATCATGGCTGACATTAAATCATTTTAAAAATCTGGTGCATCCATCTGCCATGCAATGATTATTAAAGCACTGTGATGCTGATCTCAAAAAATCGGGTAGGAAAGGTTCAAACAGTTGGCTGCAGATGTTCCAGCTTCCAGAGCTTTCCATGCTATAAAAAAAGTCAAATCTTGATACTACATTCTTGATTGCAGAGGCATGTCAAAATAATCAGGATGACAACTACCACTGTAAAGTCATAGACACACCATTTAATGTGTCTCAACTTGCCTTTTTTGACTTCCCATTCTGCAGACATTCCTACACTTAACAAACTTCTCTTGTTTTCAATGTTTAGCAAAAGCTTAGAAGTCAATTAACTGCACTGCAGACATGTTGCAAGACAATCTGCTCTTTTACATCTAGGAAAGGAAATTGTGAAAGAAATGGTTGTTTCTTCTCTCCTGCCATTAAAATGGCCTCAGTCGAGTGGATTCTGCCCAGGTCATCTTGGAACCAAGAAGAAAACGGTTCTCCACTGTTTTAAAGCCTAAGTCAAATTTAGCATATGAAAAAAGAAGGAAGATTAGTCATTATTTGCTTATTACATTTATAGCTCTCTTTCTCCCAAGTACATCCCCGTGTATTGTGATGGTTTATAATCTAAGGTGTGTAATAGAAAAAGAGCTACAAAGGAAGAAGAAAGGTCTTAGATCAGTGTTTTTCAAACTTGACAACTTTTAAGATCTGTGGACTTCTGCTGTGGATGTTGGCTGAGGAATTCTAGGAGTTGAAGTCCACACATCTTACAATTGCCAAGTTTGAAAAACACTGATCTAGACCCTATCCTATTATTTTTCAGATAAGGTAAGTTGGACTAGGTGTTGCTACTTAGCTGAGCCATGGTTTTGTATCTCCACATTAATTCAAGGACTTAACCATTGCATGAAATTGTCATTATAGAAATTGATTGTAGAAAGGGAGGATCAAAGGCAGTTGGTCTTTTCACAAATGGAGTGAGGGAGGACTCGTTAAGTGTTTCTAAAACTTTGCAATACTGCGCAAACACATAACACAGTCACCAAAAAAACCCAACACATTTACCTCTATAAAATCAAATTATTATTAGAAGTTAATAC
>NW_015418925.1:0-1510 GCF_001527695.2 Protobothrops mucrosquamatus | reverse complement strand
GATCCTTCAAATAGGCAGAAATCTTAGCCATTTCTGCTAAATTTGACACTTTAAGCGTCCATTCTTCTATAGTAGGCAAGCAATCCTTCTTCCAATATTGCCCTACTAATAACCTTGCAGCTGTTATCAAATTCAACATCAAGTTAGTTTCTTTAATATCACAATCTATAATAACACCCAGCAAAAATAATTGTGGAGTGAACTTTATCTTTCTCTTGAAAATCTTTTGAATGTTCCACCAAATCTTAATCCAAAAAGCTTTTATAGCTTTTTATAGCTTGGGATAGGCTTGATTCCTTCTGGGGCAGAGGAGGGCTTGGGGGGGGGACCGGGGGAGGGGCTTGGAAGGGCGCGTAATGTGGCAGCAGACGTAAAGAGAGCCAGTCAAGCATCAGACTGGACGCCAGGCGCTCTTTGGAGTGGGTGAAGGAAGTGGGGTTCCCTCTCTGCCTCGTGGTCTGCCCTGGCAGACGGGCTGGTTCCCCAACAGGGCTTTGACCCCTTTCTGGCATCAGGAGGGGCCCAGCAGCCCAGCAGCCCAGGGGAGCGGCCTTCTGTCTCTGTCTCACGGGGGGGGGGGGCTTTGCAGCCCTGGCCAGCCTGGGCTTCTCTGCAAGGAAGGGGCAGCCGTGGCAAAGGTCGGGACGGACAAAGTGGTGAAAAAAGTAAGGTTCTACATTTAGGCAAGAGAAACCAAATGTACAGGTATAGCATAGGGGGTACCTTGCTCAATAGTAGCAACTGTGAGAGGGACCTCGGAGTCCTAGTGGACAATCACTTAAATATGAGCCAGCCGTGTGCTGCAGCTGCCAAAAAGGCCAACACAGTGCTAGGCTGCATTAACAGAGGGAGAGAATCAAGATCACGGGAAGTATTAATACCACTTTACAAGGCCTTGGTAAGGCCACACTTGGAATACGGCATCCAGTTTTGGTCACCGCGATGTAAAAAATATGCGGAGACTCTAGAAAGAGTACAGAGAAGAGCAACAAAGAGGATCAGGGGACTGGAGGCTAAAGCATATAAGGAACGGTTGCTGGAATTGGGGATGTCTAGTCTAATGAAGAGAAGGATGAGGGGGGACATGATAGCAGTGTTCCAATATCTCAGGGGCTGCCCCAAAGAAGAGGGAGTCAAGCTACTTTCCAAAGTGCCTGAAGGCAGGACAAGGAGCAACGGGTGGAAACTGACCAAGGAGAGAAGCAATCTAGAACTAAGGAGAAACTTCCTGACAGTTAGAACAATTAACCAGTGGAACAACCTGCCTCCAGAAGCGGTGAATGCCCCAACACTAGAAGTTGCTAAGAAGAAACTGGACAGCCATTTGTCCGAAATGGTATAGGGTTTCCTGCCTGAGCAGGGGGTTGGACTAGATGACCTCCAAGGTCCCTTCCAACTTTATTATTATCATCATTATTATTATTAAAGTGCTCCCTCCTGCTTTCCAGATGTGGATGGCTGCCAGAGGGGGTTGAGCCCCTTTCCCCCCCCCCGTCGAAGGTGGAGGGGC
>NW_015418924.1:0-1510 GCF_001527695.2 Protobothrops mucrosquamatus | reverse complement strand
AAAAAATGGTGACTCGCGTATAAGCCGAGGGGGCATTTTTCAGCAAACACATTTTTCCGCCTGGGCTAATCGGCCTCTTTGCAACCCCACCCCTCTGCGCGCGATTGTAGCACTTTGCACAAAGGAGCAATAGTTGATAACATGCCCCACGTCAGCTGGAAGGGTATTCTCGGATAGTGAGAAGCTGGAACCCAGCGGGCGGGCGAGAGAGGCGGGCAGAAAAAAGAAACGGGGGGGAAATCCACACACGCTCGCGCAGGGAAAGGGGGAAACGGGTGGGCCGGCCGGCTTCCCTCTCCTCTTTGTGTGTGTGTGTGTTTGTCTCTCTCTCTCTCTCTCAATTCTCCCCCACCCCAAAAGCGGGGAGGGGCGACCTTGCAAAAGGGAGGGGGCTTCTCCTGGTTGCGGGGAAGGCTGGAGGTGCGCCTTTCTCGGCCAGCCCGGGTAAATTCGGCCGTATTCTTCAATACAGGCCAGCCCCAGCAGTTCCGGCTGGTTGCCGGCAGTTAGCTGTTCCTCCCTGGCCGCCTCGGCCCCCCCGGTGAGCGCCCGGTAGGGCGCAGCGTCGCCAGGCCTCCCCCCTTCGCGTGAGGTGTCTGGCGTTCCCCCTCGCACTTGGCTGCGGCGGCCCGGGGTATTCCGTCCCGGCCTCGACACGCAGTGCCGCAGGGAACGGAAGGGAAGTGGGGAGGGCCATACCTGGAGTATCACATGAAGAATTGGCTGAAGAATACAGCCGAATTTACCCGGGCTGGCCGAGAAAGGCGCACCTCCAGCCTTCCCCGCAACCGGGAGAAGCCCCCTCCCTTTTGCAAGGTCGCCCCCTCCCCGCTTTTGGGGTGGGGGAGAATTGAGAGAGAGAGAGAGAGAGACAAACACTCACACACAAAGAGGAGAGGGGAGCCGGCCGGCCCACCCGTTTCCCCCTTTCCCTGCGTGAGCGTGTGTGGATTTCCCCCCCTTTTTTTCAGCCCGCCTCTCTCGCCCGCCCGGTTCTTTTCCCCAGTTCTTTGTGGACTTACAATATCCGAGCACCGTTTAAAGAGACGCCGAAGGAAGACGGTGCCCAACTGCGCGCCTTTCCCCCTTGGGGTGGTCTTTTGCAAAGTCTTTTGCTCGGATATTGTAAGTCCACAGCAGCGCGGGCGGCAGCAACAGCGGCGCCGTCTCCCACTCCGAATCCCAGGCTGGAGTCAAGCCCTTTTCAAAAGCGCCGGCTCGGGAGCGAAAGCAAAAGGGGCGGGGGAGTGGGGCTTCGTTCACGCGCGGATCCCCTACACTCGTATTTATTTACCGTATTATGCCCCGGCTGGCGGCGGCGGCAGAAGAAGAAACAGCAGCCTCCTTCCTCGGTTAGCTCCGATTCCCTCCCCCCGTGTCACCTCTGAGCTGCAGGACTCCGCCGCTTGCTTTATAAACCCTTGGCCGCTGCTCCATCCACACACGCTCGCGCAGGGAAAGGGGGAAACGGGTGGGCCGGCCGGCTCCCCTCTCCTCTTTGTGTGTGTGT
>NW_015418923.1:0-1510 GCF_001527695.2 Protobothrops mucrosquamatus | reverse complement strand
AATTAAAATGAAATATTTACTGTGGCCTATGTCAATTAAAATTACTCTTAAAACCCCACTAAAAATTCCCCTAGGCCAATCCCGCTTGTTGGAAGAGCCATGTCTTAAGGGCGCGGCGGAAGGAGGGGAGATCCGGGATCACCCGGATCTCTGGGGGTAGTTCGTTCCAGAGGGTGGGAGCTCCCACCGAGAAGGCCCTTCCCCAATCCTATTCTCCCCCAATCCTATTCTCCCCCCCCCCAATCTGCAGAATCTGGTGTGAATTTTTGAAGAGTTACACTACACAGCAATCTGTGTAGTTACACTACACAGCAATCTGTTGGTTCAGGTCGTCCTCCCCTTACGACGGTTCGTTTAGTGACTGTTTGAAGTTACAGTGACACTGAAAAAAAGTGAGCTGTGACTGTTTTTCATATAATTGTTTTTAATAACCCTTGCAACTTCCCCTGTGGTCAGGTGATCAAAATTCAGAGGCTTGGCAACCGACTCATATTTATGACCGTTGCAGTGTCCAGGGGGGGTGTCATGTGATCAGCTTGTGACCTTCTGACAAAGCAAAGTCCATGGGGAAGCCAGATTCACTTAACAACTGTGTGCTACCAAACTTAACAACTGCGGTGATTCACTTAACAGCTGTAGCAAGAAAGGTCATAAAATGGGACCAAACTGGCTGACTTGCTTAGCAACTGTCCTGCTTAGCAACATAAATGTTGGCCTCAGTTGTGGTCGTAAGTCGAGGACTGCCTCTACTAATTTTTCAACCCAAAAGATCGTCCTGTTTTCCAACTCTCAATCCCATTCCCCACCTCCCCATCCCTACGCCGGTGGTCCCAGATCAAGGCACCTGCCAGGATTCAGAGCATCCGGGCCTCAGTACCAATTTTTAGTCTCCTTCATCCTTCATCCAATCTCCATGGCAACTAGATGGGGGGAGGCCATGTGACTCAGTCACTGTGGCAACCGGAACGAAGGGGGTTTCCACAGCAGCCAGGGAAAAAGAAAGGGAATACGGGGCATTAGGAAGGAGAAGTCCTGCTTCTCAATGACTGTTAAGTCCAGCCCAATTGAGATGGGGGAGGATATACCCTCCCTGGGCATCTCAGCGGCTGCAAAATGCTTAAGCCCAGTCTCAGTAGGAGAATATCTCTTTCCCCCATCAATACTACAAGAGCTATTAATTGATCGAGACTAAGATTCACCCAGGGACAGAAGGAGAATAACACCACACTTTTCCCCTGCTCCTTTCAAGCTGGCCTCCTCCACATCACTGGGCCTACACCTCCCGTTATCTCGTGCAAGAAAAACTATAACTTCCAGGCGGCCTACAGGGTGCCTCTGTAGAAAAACACAGTCACTGTTTTGGAGATGTGATGTAAAGCTGGTAAAGCTTGAGATCGACCCAGGAAGATAAGAAAAGGGTGAGAAAGAATTCAAGACTACTTCGCCTTGAGTCTCTTTGGGTACACAAAGGAGGGGTGTCCAGGCTCTGTCAGGCTTTCAAGATTCTGCT
>NW_015418922.1:0-1510 GCF_001527695.2 Protobothrops mucrosquamatus | reverse complement strand
GTTCAAGAGAATTCTATTTAGCTATCCCAGTATTTAGGAAAATAGCAAACATGCAACTATTTTTACTATTTTATTCCTTCTGATTTTAAAGTTGTTTTCAATTTAAATTGTAGTTGTTGTGATTTTATATTTTGTAAGCCACCTTGTATCTCATGTAAGCTGAAAGGCAGGTGTGTGTATATGGTACTGTTATTGCTTTACTTATTTTCTACTCTCAATATATAGGGAAATGTGAAAATCCCTTTTTGACTGTTTGAATTAAAATAGAAAATAGGAAGTATTAGTCATTTCTGCTTCTTGTCTCCTACATTTGACTTTATCACCAGATCAGTCCAATACTTATAACATGTGATCCTGTAAGAAATTTGGAAATTAAAGATTCTTACATCATACGAATATGACAATTTCCCAAGTTCATATTTTTTTTCTGGGAAGGAGTTAATTGTAACAGATTGAGCTCTAGGAGAACTTTTATTCTTGTAGTGCAACATCTTTTAAAAAAATTGACATGGAAAGAGAAATATTAAATATTCAACATCTCCGCAACTTGTAAAGGTGTGCAGTTCATCTACTTTCAACAATTTGCATAGGACCACAACCTCATTTAAAAAAAAATAAAAAAATTCTTAACAATAATAAGGCCAGTAAAGCTGTGCAACTTTTTTCTTTGTATTGAGGAAGACAATTACATTGTACCTGAGTTTCACAAAATGAAAACAAGCTGTCTCAAACAGGCAAATTTATAATTTTAGTTCCAACAGAAGTGTATAGAAAAGGCATCCAGCTATTTTATTTATACCAATAATAACCCTTCTGATTAACTTCCAACAAATGTTACTGTGTTTCCCCGACCAGTTAGGGCTTATTTTTGGGGAAACATGGTTTCAGGGTGATCTGCGTGGCTGGGTGCCTCACCCCCCCCAGCACGTGCAGAAGAGGCAGTGAGCAGGCAGGAGCTGATGATGTCCGGCAGCAGTATCCTCTCCCCCCCCCGTGCCTCTGCCTGCTGCTGATGCACCTGCGCAGCATGCCCAGTTTGCCTACCTCCCCCCCAGGCCTCTGCTTGGAGAGCCAGCCTAGTGTCGCAGCACTTGGACTTACCTGCACTGTGTGGTCTGTGGCTGCTACCAGACACCATTGGCCCCCGTGCACTCGCCACCTCTTGTGTTGGCCATGCCCCCCCAGGCTTAATTTGGGGTAGGGCTTATGTTAGGTGCACACTAAAATAATCAGGCTAGGGCTTGTGTCTGGGTGGGTCTTATTTTTTGGGAAATACAGTATACTTCATTTTAATTCTCCATTACTGGTGACAGCTATAACAGAAAGCTGTGCTGACACAAATGTTAATTTGTTTGCTAATATAAATGTTGAATTTGTTACCTTCCTGTATGTTCATTTACCCAAATATTTATATACCATCTGGTCTTCTACAACCCAATGCCATGTCTGAACTATATGAACCTAAAGAACTAACATATAACGTCTTTCCAATTCTTCTGCAATTTGGCAG
>NW_015418921.1:0-1510 GCF_001527695.2 Protobothrops mucrosquamatus | reverse complement strand
ATATATATATATATATATATATATATATATATATATATATATATATATATATATATATATATATATATATATATATATATATATATATACATTTGAACTAGAGTGTGATGTTTCTCTGTGTCATATATGTGTGGGTATGTGGGTATATGCATAATGGTATTTTTTTGAGAGCTGAATGCAACACCATTTCATTTTAATGTATGCTGATTAGTGTGCATTTAAAGTGACAATAGATTCTCTTCTCTTCTCTTCTCTTCTCTTCTCTTCTCTTCTCTTCTCTTCTCTTCATTATTTTTGGCCATGTATATGTATACATTTGAACTAGAGTGTGATATATGAACCCTGTGTCATATATGTGTGGGTATGTGGGTATATGCATAATGGTATTTTTTTGAGAGCTGAATGCAACACCATTTCATTTTAATGTATGCTGATTAGTGTGCATTTAAAGTGACAATAGATTCTCTTCTCTTCTATTCTGTAATTCTATTCTGTAATTCTATTCTATTCTGTAATTATGTTCTGTAATTCTATCCTATTATATTCTGTTCTGTAATTCTATTCTATTCTATTCTATTCTCTACATATCACCCAAATACTCTTCAAGGGCAGCCCCATGGACAGCACATTGCAGTAGTCTAATCAGGAGGTGACTAAATCATGAATGACCATGATGACCATTGCCTCTTGTTCTACAAATAGATGCTACTGGCCCACCAAATGTCCCTGGGCAAAATGTTTTTGAGCAGAAACCACATGAGTAGGCGGACCGAAGCAGTGGGGAATGTTGCCCCTTCCAGAATCAAGGATGGAAGAATACCACAGACAGGTAACCCCCCCAAATGCACAGCTACCGAGTCTTGTCAAGATTGAACCAAAGTCAGTTTCTCCCCCACGTCAGACCCCCAAAACCTCCAGGCATTGAGAAAGCACCTTGGTGAAATTCTGAGGTATAGATACACAACTGAGTGTCATCAACACACATGGGTGGTATTTAGCTCCTGGACCAGAGACTTTATCACTCCTTCCACCAAAATGGGAAGGCAGAGCATATTACAGGTCCCAGCAATTAGGGATCTGGTGGGACTATGAAAAAGGGCCTTCTCTGTGGAACAGCATTCCTGCTGAGATATGGCTCCCCCCCCTGCCTGTTGCTTTTCTGAAAAGCCTTAAAAACAGGGTTTTGTCAGTGGGCCCCAATGGAGATGGAACTGATCAAGTGGCTGATTTGATTTGTGTTGTTGCTGCCATGGAGGCTGGAGTGTGTGGTTTTATTGGTTTTTATTATATGGTGGATTTTTTAAATTTTGTAAGCCCTCCGGAGTTGGGCAGCTATATCTATCTATCTATCTATCTATCTATCTATCTATCTATCTATCTATCTATCTATCTATCTATCTATCTATCTATCTATCTATCTATCTATCTATCTATCTATCTATCTATCTATCTATCTATCTATCTATCTATCTATCTATCTATCTATCTATCTATCTATCTATCTATCTAT
>NW_015418920.1:0-1510 GCF_001527695.2 Protobothrops mucrosquamatus | reverse complement strand
CTAATACTAAAAGTAATAATAATATCATATAATTAAAACTAATAAAAATTTCACTATAATAAACTATTAATACTAATAATACTCTAAAATTTACTCATAAGCTAAATGGAACTTTTTAGTCCCATATTTATTCTGAATATAATCTATCCATCTTCTCCAAACCGAAATGTATCTTTCTTGTGAGTGATCCTTCAAATAGACAGAAATCTTAGACATTTCTGCTAAATTTGACACTTTAAGCGTCCATTCTTCTATAGTAGGCAAGCAATCCTTCTTCCAATATTGCCCTACTAATAACCTTGCAGCTGTTATCAAATTCAACATCAAATTAGTTTCTTTAGTATCACAATCTGTAATAACACCCAACAAAAATAATTGTGGAGTGAACTTTATCTTTCTCTTGAAAAACTTTTGAATGTTCCACCAAATCTTAATCCAAAAAGCTTTTATATTTCTACAAGTCCACCAAATATGAAAATAAGTAGCGTCCAAACTACCACATCTCCAACATTTGGGCTGTAAATTAGGATATATACAAGACAACTTTTTAGGATCCAGATGCCATCTATAAAACATTTTGTAAAAATTTTCTCTTAAATTTTGGGCCTGGGTAAATTTTACATTTCTAACCCAAATTACCTCCCATATATCCAGTGGAATCGGTTCTTGAACATTTTGGGCTCACTTTACCATACAATCTTTAACTAATTCAATTTCCGAATCCATCTCTATTAAACCATTATAAATTCTCTTTATATGCGCTCGATTTTGATCTTTAATCTGTTTTACCAAATTCTCATCCATTAATGTAATACCAACCTTTTGATCTAACTTCCACCTAACCAACAATTGGGTATACTGAAACCAAGACTGTACAATATTTTCTTGCTTTAACTCAGCTAACGATTTTAATTGCCAATCATTCCCTACCAATCTAAGTAGTTCCTTATAAGAAATCCTATCCAAATTCACACCCATAGATACCCCCTCTATCACGTGTCCAGGAATCCCCCAGATTGGTATTTTGTAATTTAACTTATAATAATACTTTTTCCAGACACGCAATAAAGCACTTCTTAAAATATGAGATTTAAAAGCCTTGTCAAATTTTTTATTATAAATTAAGTATGCATGCCACCCATATAATAAGTCCCATCCCTCCAAATGAAGTATACTTTTATTTGTTAAATTAAGCCAATCACTAACCAATGTTTAAACCACCGCATCATAGTATACTTTCAAGTTAGGTGCCTTAAGTCCTCCTTTTTCCCGTGCGTCTTGTAAGATCTTAAATTTAATTCTTGGTTTTTTCCCCGCCCAAATAAATTTATTAATACCCTTCTGCCATTCATCCAAATTGGCATCTTTTTTCAAAATAGGTATCATTTGAAACAAGAAGAGAAACTTTGGTAGAACATTCATTTTAACAGCCGCAATTTTCCCCCAACAAAGATAATTGTAATTTTTTCCAATTATTTAAGTCCTTTTGTACTTTTAACCATAATTTCTC
>NW_015418919.1:0-1510 GCF_001527695.2 Protobothrops mucrosquamatus | reverse complement strand
TTTCCCCTTTCTCTTTCCTCTTTTTCTCTTTCCCTCTCTCCTCTCTTTCTCTTCTCTTTCTTTCCTCTTTCTCTCTCTCCCTCTCCCTCCAGGTTAGGAGAGAGAGAGAGAGAGAATGAAAGGCAGATGGCGCCGAACGGGCGGGGAGAGCAGGACGGAAGGTAGAAGCTCCCGGCCGCCCCCCCATCGCTTCTTCAGCTGAACAAGCAGGGAGGGGCAGGGAGGAGGAACAGGACGGGAGGCAGCAGCTCCAGTGGCGGCGGCCCCATTGCGTCCTCAGCCAAATGGGCAGGGAGGGGGAGCAGGACGGGAGGCAGCGGCTCTGGCGGCAGCCACTGCAGCATCGTCGGGGTCCCCATCGCTGCCCCTGGCCCGGCCGCCGCCCCCGCCGCTTCTCCTGCAGCAACGAGGGCAGCAGCGGCCACTCCCTGAAAGTGCCCGAGGAAGGTGCCACCGATGGGGCCGAGGTGGGGCCGGGCGGCGGAGAGCCCTGCAGCAGCCAGGCGAGCTTCATGCCTGACTGCCGTCCGGCCCGGGCTGGGGAGACATGTGGCCGGTTCGGCTTCCCGGGGAGCGATGCTCCCACTGGCTGCCGCACCAGCCATGACTGCCGCCCAGCACGGGGAGACATGTGGCTGGTTCGGCTGCCCAGGGAGCGGCCCAGGAAGCGATGCCCCAGCCGAGACTGGAACAAGTAAGCCGGGGGGGGACGAATCACCTGCCCCGCAGCCACTTCGCGGCGGTGCTCTGCGGACTCAGAGCTCCCTCCCTCCCCCCCTGCCACTGACCTTCCATCTCCGGCTCTGCTGCTGCTTGGCCAACGGTTGCGCCGGCTGGACATCGCAGGGGCTGCTCTCTCGTGGCTGCGGCTTATGGGAGGGCTGGCCCACTCAGCAAAGGCTCCGGGGGGTTGCTCCCAGCGGGGATCCCGGGGCTTCCCCGCATGGCTCCCCAGCCACGGGGCCTGGGACGGGGCCAGCCCGGGAAAGGGACTTCCTGGCTGCCCTTCTCCCAGGGGGCAGGACACCCGGGCGCAGGGCCAATGAGGAACCCTGCGAGGGGGCAAGTCCCATGAGAGAGAGAGACAGAAGTGCAAGTGCAAGTGCCTCTGTCTCTGTCTCTGTCTCTGTCTCTCTCTCTCTCTCTCTCTCTCTCTCTCTCTCTCTCTCTCATGGGACTTGCCGGAGGGCTGTGGGAGGGCCGCATTTACATAGCGCAGGGAGGGCTGTTCGAGGGCCGGATTAAACCGGGCCGCGGGCCGCAAATGGCCCGCGGGCCGGACTTTGGACATGCCTGGTATAGGGTTTCCTGCCAGAGCAGGAGGTTGGACTAGATGACCTCCAAGGTCCCTTCCAACTACTACTACTACTACTACTACTACTACTACTTCTTCTTCTTCTTCTTCTTCTTCTTCTTCTTCTTCTTCTTATTATTATTATTATTATTATTATTATTATTATTATTATTATTATTATTATTATTATTATTATTATTATTATTATTATTATTA
>NW_015418918.1:0-1510 GCF_001527695.2 Protobothrops mucrosquamatus | reverse complement strand
ATAATCCGTTACCGCTAAAGGCAGTAAAATAGATATGAGCATAAGCTGAGGAATAAGACTTAGGCCTGAGTTCTTTAATACCATTTGAATAATTTCTTGGTTAGGAGTTCTAACAGTATTGGAGGCTATCAGCACCTGTTCCTCTCTACATGCACATATGAGGAAGATCTATTCAAGTTTTAGAAATAGAATGCATTCCTTGGCGAATGATACAAGTGCATCCATTTTCTTTTCTTTAATCACAACTATTCTTGCTAGAAAACAAATCCAGCTGCCAATACTAAAGACAACCCCAATCTAAGTAGAGTTAAATACCAGTATGTATATCAAGGCATTTAAAGCAAAGATAAGGAAAAAGTATTGTTTTAGCTTTGATTTACCTGCATTGTGTGCATCCAAGCCTCTGTTCTAATTTCCTTTGAGAGCTAGAACCACTTCAAGGAAATGACTTGCAAAACGATATATTTCCATTCAAAACCTGGTCTGCTTTTTCCTGAAAAAAAGTAAAAAAAAATCTTTGGCAAAGCACTGACAACAAGAAACAGATAAACACGATGTGAATTTTATAACCGCTTCCTTGTGGTCCATAAGTAGTTAGGGTAACAGAACTAATCTACCTTTAAAGGTGAGATGTCATCTTTATTGCTACAATATGTCTTTTTGATTCTTTTTAATACAATAAGCATATTTTAAAAACAACAGGCAGAGCACCATTCATATTATTCTATAGGGAAACACAAAAAGTTATATTGGGTAGATAGCAGGAATACAGGCTATGATAACACATAATCAGCCAATCAATTCATAAAGAATACCTCTAAATAATAATAAATAATATCATAAAAGTTTTGTAGGGACCCTTTTACTCTAGAAGGAGACCAAAACCATCCTACCAAGGGAAAGAATGAGAACCAAGAGTGGGTGATTTGCTGCATTAAAGCCTGGCTCACACTAGCAAAGCAGAAGAGAAACAACATATTTTATTTACTTTAATTTTTTTATGTTCTCTCCCCTATTCCAAGATTTTTACCATGAGCAGAAAATGGGGGGTGGTGGTGTTGTCAATTAATATACATCTATTGTTGGGTTCATGTAGGAGATTCTTTCCTTCCCAATGTGTAGATTTAAAGTTACAGAATTCTTAGCAATGTTGGTTGAATTTTTTTTGAAATTAAAATCCATACATCTGTAGGGCAGTCATGTTGGATATGGCAGATATAAATATACTACTAGTTTGTTTCACAAGTTGGCAGATGAAATTAGAAATCTTGCAGATTCAAACCTTAATCACATCTCCAGATTTAGTAAACAGTGTGTTTTGTTCACCACTACCAATACTGGAATTTTGAAATGTTGGTGAGGACAAAGCTGCAGATGATTGAGATAATGAAAATTGTAGGCATTTTATTTATTTGTACTGATTTAGTATACAAAAGAAAAAAATAAGAAAAGAAGGGTGGAGGAAAGCACAAAATCACATTACCATATTTATCAAAAACACTCATCTTTT
>NW_015418917.1:0-1510 GCF_001527695.2 Protobothrops mucrosquamatus | reverse complement strand
ATAGATAGATAGATAGATAGAGAGAGAGAGAGAGAGAGAGAGAGAGAGAGAGAGAGAGAGAGAGAGAGAGAGAGAGAGAGAGAGAGAGAGAGAGAGAGAGAGAGAGAGAGAGAGAGAGAGAGAGAGAGAGAGAGAGAGATAGATAGATAGATAGATAGATAGATAGATAGATAGATAGATAGATAGATAGATAGATAGAGATATACACATATATTGCAAAACAGGGACAGATAGAGCCATAGACTCCCAAAAGCAAATGAAATGATTTTGTGTGTGTGTGTGTGTGTGTGTATTGCAAAACAGGTCTGTTTGTGCTTTGTTAAATGGGAATGCAAATATGGGACCTGGTTTGCAATAAAGGATGCTTATGCAATTTTTTTCCTTCTGTGGCTGGGTGAAGGTCAGCAAGCCGGTTGAGGAATTCTGGGAGTTGAAGTCCACCCACCTTAAAGTTCTGGTCTAGATTGCCCTCAGGTCCCTTAAAAAAACAGGAGCCAGAAAACTGTTGGAACACACTTTCTGGGGAATCAGGTCTTAGGAGGTATTGCTGAGATAGGATTTGTTCTCAATTTCTGCTGGGATGGGCACCATCATTAGCAGAGAGAAGACGGAGCCAATCTCATCTATCAAGTCTTCTCGCTGGAAAAGTAAAAAAAAGTCAAGATGGTGGCCACAGCTGCTTATTTTTTATATCTACCTATGAAGATGCTTTTGGTAGCAAATTATAGGCAAGAAGGAGGGAGAGGACAGCTAAAGAGAGAAGAATGCTGCCATTTAGTGTTTCTCAGCAAATTTAAGATGGGTGGACTTCAACTCCCAGAATTCCCCAGCCAGCATGTTTTAAGATAGGTGGACCAACTCCAAGAATTCCCAAGCCAGCAGGCTTTAAGATGGATGGACTTCAACTCCCAGAATTCCCCAGCCAGCAGACTTTAAAATGGGTGCAACTCCCAGAATTCCTCAGCCAGTATCCTTTACATCGAGTAGACTTCAACTCCCAGAATTCCCTGGCCAGAGGCTTTAAGATGGGAGGACTTCAACTCCCAGAATTCCCCAGCCAGCAGGCTTTAAGATGGGAGGACTTCAACTCCCAGAATTCCCCAGCCAGTATCCATTACGTTGAGTGGACTTCAACTCCCAGAATTCCCCAGCCAGCATGCTTTACAATGAGTGGACTTCAACTCCCAGAATTCCCCAGCCAGTATCTTTTACCTTGAGTGGACTTCAACTCCCAGAATTCCCCAGCCAGCAGGCTTTAAGATGGGAGGACTTCAACTCCCAGAATTCCCCAGCCAGCAGTGCCACCTCCTGACCAAGAACAGACAGACACGAATTTCCAGACCAAGAACACATTTTATTCCAGGGTTATAACCACCATTTCCCGAGCTAGTCACAGAACCACACGATGGATCAAGTGCCGTTAACTTTTCCCTTTTTAAATTTTTTTTTTCCCTCTACAAGCCTATTTTTTTTTTCTTTCAAGAACCACGGTCACAACTAACACAACAAT
>NW_015418916.1:0-1510 GCF_001527695.2 Protobothrops mucrosquamatus | reverse complement strand
TAGAAAAGGAATACTATATTGTTGTGATTATTATTTGTATATTAGAAAATCTTGATACTTAATTATCATTTATTAAAACAATAAGAATTGTATTAACTTAAGGTGGGTAAAAGAGAACACTATGGGGAAAAGAGGAAATCACGTAAAGTTATCATGTGGATTATGGATTATAGAATTTAATTGTTAGTGAATGTTTGCTAAATGTAAACCCAGACGACGCACTGTCTACCGGATATTTAAGGCGATTGTGTTAAAAAATTAATAAAACACATTTTTTCAAAAAAAAGAACTTTGAATGGTTGCCAAGCAACCAGTCGTAAATTGAGGACTGCTTGTAAACCTGAAGGCCAAGAAAAAAAATAGATCCTGAAAATCCCCAGTCCAATGAAAACATACATATACAGGTAGTCTTTGACTTACAACCACTTGTTTAATGGCCGTTCGAAATTACAACAGCGTGGAAAAAGTGACTTACGATGGTTTTTCACACTTACGAACATTTTAGCATCCCCACACTTACTTTTCACACTTACGACCATTGTAGCATCAGAATTCAAATGCTTGGCAACTGGCTCATATTTATGACGGTTGCAGTGTCCCCCAGAGTCATGTGATCCTCTCTTGTGACTTTCTCACAAGCAAAGTCAGCGGGGAACTGGATTTGTTTAACAACCATGTTATCAATAACTAGAATAGAATAAAGCTGGAAGGGACCTTGGAGGTCTTCTAGTCCAGCCCCCTGCTCAAGCAGGAGAACCTATATACCATCTCTGACAAGTGACTGTCCCGTGATTCATTTAAGAACCATGGGAAGAAAGGCCATAAAAAGGACGAGGGGGGACATGGTAGCAGTGTTCCAATATCTCAGGGGCTGCCCCAAAGAAGAGGGAGTCAAGCTATTCTCCAAAGCGCCTGAAGGCAGGACAAGAAGCAACGGATGGAAACTAATCAAGGAGAGAAGCAACCTGGAACTAAGGAGAAACTTCCTGACAGTTAGAACAATTAACCAGTGGAACAACCTGCCTCCAGAAGTGGTGAATTCTCCAACACTGGAAGTTTTTAAGAAGGGACTGGACAGCCATTTGTCCGAAATGGTGTAGGGTTCCTGCCTGAGCAGGGGGTTGGACTAGATGACCTCCAAGGTCCCTTCCAACTTTATTATTATTATTAACAACCTGCCTCCAGAAGCGGTGAATGCTCCAACACTGGAAGTTTTTAAGAAGAGACTGGACAGCCATTTGTCTGAAATGGTGTAGGGTTCCTGCCTGAGCAGGGGGTTGGACTTGATGACCTCCAAGGTCCCTTCCAACTTTATTATTATTATTATTATTATTATTATTATTATTATTATTATTATTATTATTATTATTAGGGACAAAATTCACTTAACAAGTGTCTCTCTTAGCGACAGAAATTTTGGGCTAGATTGTGTTCGCAAGGACACACAAGGATTGGCCTGTCTTAGCTCTAAATTGAAGATAATTCATTCGCTAGCATTTTATTTTATTTT
>NW_015418915.1:0-1510 GCF_001527695.2 Protobothrops mucrosquamatus | reverse complement strand
CAACTCCCAGAATTCTCCATCCAGCATTTGTGGACTTCAACAACCAGCATGCTGGCTGAGGAATTCTGGGAGATCTTCATTGTAATAATAATGGATGCAATATCCTAAGCAGAATACATTGAGGTTTTTTTTAATGATATTTTTAAAACAACTGTGATTTTTTTTTTGAGCTTAATAGTAAAATCTCCATTTTATTTATAATTGTTAAAATAGAAAGAAAAAAGAGCAAAAGAAAACAACAGGAAAAGAAAACAATCGCCCAAACAACAGAAATAAACATTTAGTTTCTGACTTCCCCTGAAAACATTTGTAGACAGAGAGATACTTATTTGCTCTTAGGAGATTCAGGCACGTACTTCAGTTGGAGAATCACTAAAAGAAGCAAGAAAACAAATAACTGCAGAGAGGAATTTTAACTAGACGTTGAAATATATTATTACTTTCTTCCCCCTATTCTTGTCTGGATGAAATTATCTCCTTCAAAGGGGGCTTGGTGGCTCCTTGGATCTTTCGCTGGGACTTCAGTCATTTAAGAAGCTTTGATCGAACACTTCGGGCGTCTTCCACAGAATTGTCAACAAATTTGTTCAGAAAATAATACGTAAAAACAAATGAACTGACTCCACCAAACACCATCTCCAGATATTTCAGAGGTGATGGCATTACCCAGGGAACAGACTTTATCAGGAGAGAAAATACTAGCTGTGCATTAACTATATTGGCTAATGGCCTTTTCTTGATCCCTGATCTCAGCTCTTCAAACCCTTTTCCCGTCTGAAGTGCCAGAAAACGGAGGGACCCCTGGTCTAAGGCAAACACCCTCCAGAAACATTTCAGTGGAAGCATCAGAATTCCAATATAAAAAGCTATAGAGAGACCCACCACAGGCACTGCTCCACAAACGCAAGATATCAGCGCTAACTTCTTTATATAGGAATTCATGTTAATCTTTTTCTGCATCAAATTATTTTCTGAGAAAACATGCACAGCCAGGGTTAAAAGGTGCTTCTTGTAATCAGGAAGTTCGGTGGCCATTGTCTCTCGCAGGAGAGGGAATTCGTACATGTGTGCATGCGTGTTGGATACCAGAAATACTCTCGCGGAGAGCTCAGCTGCCTCCTTCAAGGTATCTTCACAATAATTCCTAATGGTCTCCAGGGTTTGCTCCATGTTGAAATTCCTTTTCCTCCTTTCACCTTCAATACTGATATCGATTTTGCTACGCACAAAGTAAAACTTCTTTCTCATTCTTTGTATTTCCTTCGCAAGGAAAGCATCGTTTTCAGTAAAGCGGTCGGTGACAATCAAAATAAAGACATCATATCTTTCAAACTGGACCTTCTTGAGATATTCAGCTGCGTTAGAATTGCATGTTCTGATCTCTGGTAGCTCCCATATCGTTGTATTGGGAAGAGAAGGGTGGGGATGTGCCTTTGGCTCTTTGGTTTCCTCTACAATCCAGACCTCGGCTGCTTCTTCATCATCATCATTTATTCCCCAGGAGGAATAA
>NW_015418914.1:0-1511 GCF_001527695.2 Protobothrops mucrosquamatus | reverse complement strand
AGCTATGTCTAGCCCAGGGGTCCCCAACCTATAGGTCAGGGGTAGGCAACCTTGACTCTTTTATGACTCGTAGACTTCAACTCCCAGAATTCCTGAGCCAGCCACGCTGAGGGGAAAGGGAGAGGTTTCCAAGCTGAGCCATGCTGGCTCAGGAATTCTGGGAGTTGAAGTCCACAAGTCATAAAAGAGCCAAAGTTGCTTACCCCTGCTATAGGCTATGGCCCACTACCACACTGTGGCCTACTGGCCACCGGGCCGTGGGACTCACCCCCACTTGCACTAGTGCCCATGGACCTGTTTGTGCATGCACGCAGGACTAGCAGCAGCGGCTAGCGCCTGTGCGCTGGCACAAATGGGACCGCTAGTGCACATGGGGGTTGTGCAGCCCATTTGCACAAACGCATGGGGCTAGCAGCAGCATCTAGCGTCGAAACGTCGACAAGACACTTCCAATTTTACGCGGGAGAGTAAAATTGGGCTGTAGTTTCATTTGGGGCACCTTGGCTCCTGTGCTTACCATTACCAGGGAATGCTGCATATGGCAAGGATCTAGCCAGGTTGCTAACCTAGTTCGCACTGTCTGGACATTAACAAGATTGTGAGAAATTCTAGAATGCCGTCGATTAATAATTGTTTCCTTCTGTCCCATTTCTTTTAAATAGAAAGAACACTTAGGAAGAAAACTGAGAAACTCTACAGATTTAGAACAGAGTGATAATAAGTGTACATACTTATATATTGTTCATCAAGCAATAATAAATCAGCTAAAATTACTCAAAAACATTGCAGTCAACAGATGGTGCTGTGGACCTTATTACATTTCTGGATTCAGACAGTCCTGTTTACATTTGATCGGGAAGTGGGTCAACTGCACGGTTTTCACCGAACAAACACAATTTTTGACTTGTATTTAAGGTGGTGCTTCTAAAATCACTGGTAGATCTAAGTGACAAGAGTCCTGAGTTGGATTTTCATTAGAGATGTGCCTCCTCTCTTCAAGGCCATCCTTTCCTACTTCGTTTTCAGAGTTATTTTTATTTTTAATGTCTTTTGTCCCCCTGTCTGTCTGTTTCTGTGTGTCTGTTTGAGGGCCTGTCACAAAGAAGAGGGGTTTGACTTATTCTCCAAAGCATGAAAGGGTAGGATAAGAAGTAACGGATGGAAGCTTGTTAAAGAGAAATCCAGCCTAGAAGTAAGGAGAAATTCCCTGTCAGTGAGAATAACTTATCAATGGAACAACTTGCCCCCAGAGTTGTGGATGTTCCGTCACTGGAGGTTTTTGGTTGGTCAACCGGTTGATAAAGATGGTGTAAGTTCTCCTGCCTTGAGCATGGGGTTAGACTAGAAGACCTCTGAGGTCCCTTCCAACTTGTGATTCTATGTTGCATATTATTTGTGCATATGATTATGCATATGTCTGTGAGAGGGGGGGGGAGGGAGGGAGGGAGAGAGAGAGAGAGAGAGAGAGAGAGAGAGAGAGAGAGAGAGAGAGAGAGAGAGAGAGAGAGAGA
>NW_015418913.1:0-1511 GCF_001527695.2 Protobothrops mucrosquamatus | reverse complement strand
GAGGCCGCCTTGGCCCTCTGGCGCCCGGCGCAGCCCTGGGGCTGGTGGGCAGGAGCAGCTCCTTCCCGGCCGGTGCTCCATTGTGGGAAACCGATCCGGGCACCGCAGCAGAAGCCACAAGCTGTGGGGGATCCCTGCCGCCGCCGCCAGAGCCGGCTACAACAGAGCGCCAGCCAGTTGCTTCAACCAGGCGCCGGTGGCCTCGGGATGCCCCGCCCATTGCTGACATTGCCGTGCCATTTCCCATGATGCCAGGGAATCCCCACCCCACCGGAGCCGGCCACAATGGAGCACCGGCCACCTGCTCTAACGAGGCGCCGGCGGGCAGTCCTAAGGTGCGCCGGAGTCACGCACGCTGCCAGGCAGGCTGCTGTCAACTGTTTTTCCTGCATGGCATTTCCGGCGGCTGGCTGCATCTTCATCCCGTGATTGTTTGGCTCCCTCATCGTGTCCCTCCCCCACAGAAAGGGCATGGCTCTTCATGCAGGCTTGCCCCCTTGCGGGGCTTTTGATTAACCCTGTGCTCAGGTGCCCCACCCCGAGAAGTGTGGCAGGAAGTTCCTTTCCCAGGGAGCCGTGCGATCCCGGCGCTACCATAGGCCCCGCTGGCTGGGAAGGCGCGCCGGAGTCCCGGCTGCCGGGAAGGCGATCGCCTCGCTCTTCTCCCATCGCCTGCTCTGCCCGGCTCGAGCCTGGCTGGAGCAGCGTTGGTACTTCCAAAGGTGGCCACTTCAAGGTCGCACAGGTAGCCCTCGCCTACTCCCCTCCCCACCTCCAAATCGATTCCCGATCGGAGAGAGAGAGAGGGAGGGAGGAAGAGAGGGAGAGAAAGAGAGAGGGAGAAAGAGAGGGAAAGAGATGGAGAAAGATAGGGAGAAAGAAATAAAGTGGAAGGGAGAGAAAGGGAGAGAGAGGGGGAGAGAGAGAGAAAGAAAGAGGGAGAGAGAGAGAGGAAGGGAGAGAAAGAGGAAGGGAGAGAAAGGGAGAAAGAGAGGGAGAGAGGGAGAGAGAAATAGAGAGGAAGAGAGAAATAGAGAGGAAGAGAGAAAGGGAGAGAGGGAGAGAGGGAGAGAGGGAGAGAGGAAAGAGGGGGAGAGGAAAGAGAGAGGGAGAGGAAAGAGAGGAAGAGGAGAGAGGGAGAGGGGAAAGAGGAAAGAGAAAGAAAGAGAGGAAAGAGAGAGGGAGAGGAAAGATAGAAAGAGAAAGAGAGGAAAGAGAAAGAGGGAAGAGAGAAAGAGGGAGAGGAAAGAGAGAGAGGAAAGATAGAGAGAGAAAGAGGAAAGAGAAAGTGAGAAAGAGAGAGGGAGAGGAAAGAAAGAGAGGGAGAGGAAAGAGAGGGAGAGAGGAAAGCATAATCACTATGCTTTAATTATGTTCAATTTGTAAAAATGAAAATACATCCTGCATATCAGATATTTACATTGCGATTCATAACGTAGCAAAATTACAGTTATGAAATAGCAATGAAAATAATTTTATGGTTGGGGGTCACCACAACATGGTGGCCACGC
>NW_015418912.1:0-1511 GCF_001527695.2 Protobothrops mucrosquamatus | reverse complement strand
CATGAAGGGGCCAAAGTTTCCCTCATGCTGGCTCAGGAATTCTGGGAGTTGAAGTCCCCAAGTCATGAAGGGGCCAAAGTTTCCCTCATGCTGGCTCAGGAATTCTGGGAGTTGAAGTCCCCAAGTCATGAAGGGGCCAAAGTTTCCCTCATGCTGGCTCAGGAATTCTGGGAGTTGAAGTCCACGAGCCATAAAAGAGCCAAAGTTTCCCTCATGCTGGCTCAGGAATTGTGGGAGTTGAAGTCCACGAGCCATAAAAGAGCCAAGGTTGCCTACTCCTGACCTGGTCCCAAGCCATGTAGGGCTTTAAAGGGGACACAACCAGCACCTTGAATTGCACCAGGAAGCAAATTATCAACCGATGCAGCTCCCGCAGGAGAGATAACACAGACACACCGAGGTCTGCACAAAACCATGTAGGCCCCTGCATTTTGTACCCACTGGAGCTTCCGGATGCTTTTCAGGGGCAGCCCCACGCAGAACACGCTGCAACAGTCAAGAAGGGAGGTGACACGATCATGGGTGCACTGATGATGTTAGCTGGTTTGGGCAATGAACCATCTGCAAGGAATCAACGAAGCTCAGAGAGCAACAAGGACCCCTCATATACATTTATTTCAGCCTTTTCAATGTGCTGGACTTCAGTTCCCCAGAAGCTCGGCAGTGGAGACTTCACTTTGAAGAAGGCTGTTCCACTGTGATGTGACAAACAAGCCTTAATCACTCAAAGCCAGATTGTCAATTATGGTTTGGCAAAACAACCACTATTGGCTTCTTTGTGCGTCACATCAACCAATAGATTAAGGTTCTACATGAGTGTGTAACTTTGGGACATTAGCCTCTCGGCTTAAATCAAAGGTTGCTGATTTCAGAGCAGGAGCTTTCCTCTGTGGCCTTGACCGAAGGGACCTCTGACTCCCACAGGACATTTGTGCTGAAGGCAAAGAAGCTCCTTCTCCAGAGCAGAACCAGGATTGGTTAAAAGCCTCCGTTGCAATGAGTTACCCACCCCATCCTCCTCCCAAGCCTTTCCCGTTCCCAAATCAAAATTCACCGCTTGGAGAAGGATATATTCTGTTCTGCAAAATTCCACTTAGATGTTAATTAATTCTGAAAGAGGGGGAAAAAAAACTTGTCCCAAGGTAGCTGTAAAATTAAAAAAACAAGCTTGCTGACCCACGAAAAAGGAGAACCTGTAATTTCTTTTTCTCCTACAAGTCTTTGTAAAAGTTTTTTTTAAAATACCATTTCTGAACAGTGTCCCAAGGCTAAAATCTAAATAATGTTAAGACCAGAGCTCAACCAAAGATCCAACCCAGCTGACGCCAAGCCCACATTCTCACAACTTCCTTCATTCTAGGCCAGGGGTAGGCAAACTTGGCTCTTTTACGACTCGTGGATCTCAACTCCCAGAATTCTGGGAGTTGAAGTCCACGAGTCGTAAAAGAGCCAAGGTTGCCTACCCCTGATCTAGGCTAAAAACGGGGCAGCGTCACTTGTGGGTTGTCCCA
>NW_015418911.1:0-1511 GCF_001527695.2 Protobothrops mucrosquamatus | reverse complement strand
ATATTAGCATGAAAATATCAAAATTCTAGTATAACATTATTTATGATTCATTTGGCAGATAGAAGACTAGCAAAATCCAAATTCAAATATTGATTCAATTATAAAATTCTTTTGGCTTGGATAGATCAAACATATATGAACACACATACCCAAGATTTATGTATGTCTGACCTAAGATTTATGTATGTCTATGTGCATATGAGTCCGTACATCAGTTAGAATAGAGCTGGAAGGGACCTTATAGATCTTCTAGCTCAACCCCCTGCTCAAGCCGGAGGCCCTATACCATTTCAGACAAGTGGCTGCTCAGTCTCTTCTTAAAAACCTCCACCGATGAAGCACCTATAACTTCTGGAGGCAACATCACCACCAAATGCATCTGTAGCTGGCTGGCAAAACGTACTCAATGAGTAGTCCTCAAGGGCACTACATCCACATGGAGAGAAGTAAGCAGTGGGGTATCACAAGGTTCCGCCTTAGGCCCAGTACTCTTCAATATCTTCATCAATGACTTAAATGAGGGAATTGAAGGGGAACTCATCAAATTTGCAGATGATACCAAACTTGTAGGAGTAGCCAACATCCCAGAAGACAAACTCAGGATCCAAAAAGATCTTGACAAACTTGAACAATGGCCCTATCCAACAAAATGAGTTTCAATGTGGAGAAAAGCAAAGTTTTACATTTAGGCAGGAAAAATCAAAGGTACAAGTAGAGATTGGGCAAAAAACCTGGCTTAAAAAGAATAACTATGAGAGGGATCTTGGAGTCCTGATGGACGATCACTTAACCATGAGCCAGCAGTGTGCAGCATTAGCTAATCCTGGGTTGTATAAACAGAGGCATGGAATCAAGATTAAACGATATATTAGTACCACTTTCATAAAACCTTAGTAAGACACCTGAAATACCGCAGCCAATTTTGGTCACCATATTAGAAAAAAGTGATCAAAGAGAGAAGCAACCTGGAACTAAGGAGAAACTTCCTGACAGTGAATAGCTTGCCCCCAGAAATCGTGGGTGCTCCATCACTGGAGATTTTTAAAAAGAGGCTAATAACTTGTCTGAGATGTTATAGGTTCTCCTGTTCACTCTGTCTCTGGCGTTTCTAAGATGTTTTAATTAAGAGTTGTTTTCTTCTCTTAGTGACCACATCCATAACTTTTCTCCAGGACCATCTAGCCCTCGTCTCTCCTTTGGGGTTTCGCAGGGACCACCCCAACCTATCCAAAGCGCCTAAAGCGAACACATTATTCCCCACCCCTGATTACATCTCTCATTGTTCGAATTCTATCCCCCTCTCCCTTATTTACAATATAAAATTTTATTGTTTTCCAAAAAAGAAAAAAACATCACAAGTATTACACAATATTATAATATATCCCACCCCCCCGGACTTCCCAAACCAAATCCCAGGCTAATATTCAAATATAGGTAAACAAATATTAATATCTCTAACTCCACAAACTCTATTTATAAACAATCCATCTCCTCCACATTAATAAAAAAAT
>NW_015418910.1:0-1511 GCF_001527695.2 Protobothrops mucrosquamatus | reverse complement strand
GTCCAATATCTTAGAAAGATCATGTTTCTCAACTCCTTTGGGCATAGTAAGAAATACAATGCTTCACAATCTTGATATAGGTAGTCATCCCATTTCTGCTTAAATCTGCAGGTCCATCACTCTCCGAGGAAAGGTGGTTTGTTGCCAAATACCTTGTGTCATTATGAAGTTCAGTGACTTGCTCTTAAGGTGCAAGGACGTCTCCATTTCATATTTCCATCTTTCTAGACCAGGGTGTCAAACTGCCAGCCCGTGGGCCAGATGCGTCATCTGGAAGCCACACCCACCCCATTGCAAGCAATGGCAAAACCGTCCCGATATGTTGCACGACGTTACGTGACGTTGCGAGTTTAACATGTCTGTTCTAGACTAACAGACTCCAATAACACAGGTAGTCCTCAATGTAAGACCGCAACTGAGTCCAAAATTTCTGTTGCTAAGTGAGACAATTGTTAAGTGAGTATTGCCCCATTGTATGATCTTTCTTGCCATAGCTGTTAAGTGAATCTGGCTTCCCCATTGACGTTGCTTGTCAGAAGGTTGCAAAAGTTGGTCATATGACCTTGGGAGGCTGCAATGGTCATAAATGCGAAAAACGGTCATAAGTCACTTTTTTGCTGCCGTTGTAACTTTGAATGGTCACTAAACAAACTGTTGTAAGTTGAGGATTACTGTCTTGTTTCCTTTAATGGAAGGTGGGCAGACTTTATTTTTATATGAGTATATATAAAATGCATAGCTAGAATATCACATTGCTTCATGAACCAAAACAAAGCTTGTTCTGGTGAAATTCAATTTTTAATGACGGGAGAGGAGAAAGAAGTAGAGCGATAGGTTTTCAATAAGGGAAAAAAACTGTCTGAAATTATTTTCATGGGACAAACACTGAATGATATTTGTATACAGTATCAAGTGATCACGTGAAGAACCAGCACTGCTTTATAAAGCCTTAGTAAGACCACACTAAGAATATTGCATCCAGTTTTGGTCACCATATTATAAAAAAGATATTGAGACTCTAGAAAGAGTGCAGAAAAGAGCAACAAAGATGATTACAGGGTTTGAGGCTAAAATATATGAAGAACTGTTGCAGGATTTGGGTATGTCTAGTCTAGTGAAAAGAAGGACTAGGGGAGATATGATAGCAATGATCCAATATTTGAGGGGATGACACAAAGAAGGGGAGGGGTGTCAACCTATTCTCCAAAGCACCTGAAGTCAGGACAAGAAGCAATGGATGGAAACTAATCCATTTAGAGAGAACCAATTTAGAACTAAAGAGAAATTTCCTGATGGTTAGAACAATTAATTATTTATTATTATTATTATTATTATTACTTTAATTTATACCCCGCCCTTCTCCCGAAGGACTCAGGGCGGCTTACAGGCAAATAAAAACGAAACTATACAATAAATATCTAAAAACAATTAAAATATATATTAAATAAGCCTGTTATTTTTAGAAAAGTTATAAAATCCCTATTAAAATCCCTATACAATCCCCCCCCTAG
>NW_015418909.1:0-1511 GCF_001527695.2 Protobothrops mucrosquamatus | reverse complement strand
CCCCCTGCTCAGGCAGGAAACCCTATACCATTTTGGACAAATGGCTGTCCAGTCTCTTCTTAAAAACTTCCAGTGTTGGAGCATTCACCGCTTCTGGAGGCAGGTTGTTCCACTGGTTAATTGTTCTAACTGTCAGGAAGTTTCTCCTTAGTTCTAGGTTGCTTCTCTCCTTGATTAGTTTCCATCCGTTGCTTCTTGTTTTGCCTTCAGGCGCCTTGGAAAATAGCTTGACTCCCTCTTCTTTGTGGCAGCCCCTGAGATATTGGAACACTGCTATCATGTCCCCCCTCGTCCTTCTCTTCGTTAAACTAGACATACCCAATTCCAGCAGCCTTTCCTTATATTCTTTGCCTCCAGTCCCCTAATCATCTTTGTTGCTCTTCTCTGTACTCTTTCTAGAGTCTCAACATCTTTTTTACATTGTGGTGACCAAAACTGGATGCAGTATTCCAAGTGTGGCCTTACCAAGGCATTGTAAAGTGGTATTAACACTTCACGTGACCTTGATTCTATGCCTCTGTTAATGCAGCCTAGCACTGTGTTGGCTTTTTTGGCAGCTGCAGCACACTGCTGGCTCATATTTAATAGTCTGATCGGTTTCAGGCAGTCAGACAGATTTCATCAAGAAGTAATATTTAGGCATACTTTGTTTTAAGCAGGGCATAAAGAACTAATCTAAGTCAGCTTTGAAAAGTTGGCCTGGCTTGGGGAAGATTACTTAGGTAACTCCTGGTTTGTTTTCCTTCCTCCTAAAGCTGCTTTTTTTTCTTTGCTTTCTTTGGATTTATTAGGGCTTATAAGGTAAATCAGGAATTTTATTTATTCGTTTGGACTATTTGCAGCCTGTATGAATCAGCAACGTTTGTGGGCAGGATGATAATTATGCCATCACATGGGGTTGTCTGCAGGATATAACAAAAAAAAAATGTAATGCATATAAAAACAGGTGGAGTTTTGATGTCACCACTGTGGCCACTTTGACTATTTTGACTGTACCTTGTGGACACCTGGACTATTAGTTAATTGTGCCATTTGCACAATAACATCAAGTCATGATTGTCATCATTTTGACATCACTATGGCTTGTAATGGATGCAAGTGCCCCACTATAAGCATATTGGATATCGTGTTCTTCATATTTCTTTAACATTTAATTAAAAACTTAATAACCATTCACTCTCCATTGCTTTAATATATAAAACAATTTCTGGACTCAGCTTGCTGGTTTAAGAATTAGATGAAGAACAAGAATAATCCACATCCTTAAATTATACAAGAGAGAAGCAGAGAAGATTGTCTTGAGTTACATTTTCTCAGGGCTTTTTTTCTCAGCGAAAAGGTGGCGGAACTCAAACCTGGCCACGCCCCCATCAAACCCTAGGACCGCCCCTTTAGAAAAAAGATGCAAGTAAAATGTGGGAGGGGCTACTTCCGGTTTGGGAGGGGCTATTTCCGGTGCGGCCGGCCCGGAAAAAGGTGCCGGAACGCCGTTCCGCCGCGTTCCGGCAGAA
>NW_015418908.1:0-1511 GCF_001527695.2 Protobothrops mucrosquamatus | reverse complement strand
CCTCCTCCTCCTCCTCCTCCTCCTCCTCCTCCTTTCTGCAAATCTCACTTTCTTCTAGCACTGATGATGTTACCTAGTTGGGTCATGAAACATCTGCAAGGAAACCACCAAACTCAGAGAGCACCAAGGACCCTGCAAATAGGCTCATATCATTTTAGGACAGAACAGATGTTACTAAATCTAATAATCTGTATTCTTGATAGAAGGGAATATGTATAGCTTTGGGTTGAAATGAGGGGTCCCTGGTGCTCTCTGAGCTTGGTTATCTTCTTGCAGACGTTTCATGACCCTACTAGGGAACATCATCAGTGCTTATTATAAATCTAATGCAAACAGACCTCCTATTCCCCCCCCCCCCAAACATGCTATACCACAACTATGATAAAATAGTCTGCCCAAAATATAATATCTGGTATTGTAATATTTATTTATTTTTCCAGGTACAATCATATTTAGCATCTCTTGAGGGAGAGGAACTGGAAGCAGCCAAAAATGTGTTAATTGCTATTAAGGCAGTCTTCCTTTCTCAAGACACAGAAAATCAAGACCAAGAAATAAAAAAAGGTAGTTGTTGAATGACTTATTAAAGCAGGGGTGGGGAACTATGGCCCTTATATGACTTGTGGACTTCAACTCCCAGAATCCCTGAGCCAGCTGGCTCAGGAATTCTGGGAGCTGAAGTCCACAAGTCATAAAAGGGCATAGTTCCCCACCTCTGTATTAAAGGATTTACTTATTGATTCGAAACTATGGGGCAGGGGTCTTCAAACCTGGCCATTTTATGACTTGTGGACTTCAACTCCCAGAATTCCTCAGCCAGGTGAGGAATTCTGGGAGTTGAAGTCCACAAGTCATAAAAGAGCCCTACTGTGGAGCATATGCTGTGTAAGATACGAGGAGCTGGATCCCAAAAATAGTTCTGCTGAAGCACTGTCTATTGAAAATATGACTTTTTAAAATTTAATAGTGTTTTCCCAGTGCTTTCTGTGTTTCTCCTTCTCAATGTCATAAAATTAGTGGATGCTTTTTATTTGTTAAGTTTTCTTCTCATTAGGAAATGAAACATCAGCATAAGCTAGCCTTATCTTACTTGCTGAGTGAGAAAGATGTATTTTAATTTTCGGACATCACCTCCAAGGTGGAAAGTAAACTCCTATCTTGGAAATTATCAGTTGTCCTGTTCAGTTAGGACACAGAGGAGAACAGTGTCCAGTAAATTAGAATACAGAATAATAGACTTGGAACGGACCTTGGAGGTCTTCTAGTCCAGCCTCTTGCTCAAGCAGGAGACCCTACACCAGGGGTAGGCAACCTTGGCTCTTTTATGACTCGTGGACTTCAACTCCCAGAATTCCTGAGCCAGCATGGCTCAGCTTGGAAACCTCTCCCTTTCCCCTCAGCATGGCTGGCTCAGGAATTCTGGGAGTTGAAGTCCACGAGTCATAAAAGAGCCAAGGTTGCCTACCCCTGCCCAACACCATTTCAGACAAGTGACTATCCAATCTCTTCTT
>NW_015418907.1:0-1511 GCF_001527695.2 Protobothrops mucrosquamatus | reverse complement strand
TCGCCTACATCGTCCATATAGGACGACTCGGGAACTCAACTCCTACCCCGGGCAGCTCACCTATCCCCTTATGCCCAGGGGAAAGGTATCAAGCCGTTTGACAGCTGATGCTGGCTGTCAAACCGGCTTTTACGCAAAACAGGCGGGAGGCAGCAAACAGCTGCGACCGACGAAATCGCCTGCCACCGGAAGTCCACAACTTAACATTGTTAAGTGAATCTGGCTTCCCCATTGACTTTGCTTGTCAGAAGGTCACAAACGGTGGTCACATGTTCCCAGGACACTGCAACAGTCATAAATATGAGTCAGTTATCAAACATTTGAATTTTGATCATGTGATCATGGGGATGTTGCAACGGTCATGTGAAAAATGGTCATAAATCACTTTTTTACTGCCATTGTAACTTTGAATGATCACTAAATGAATGGTTGTAAGTCGAGCACTACCTGTACTACCTCTGTATTTAGTGGAGGAGCCAGAATATAGCCATAAGGAGACAATAGAGTGAAATGAACAGAGTTTAATGAATAAAGGAAGATTTCTGAAAGCAACCTTGATAAGACGGGTCCTTCATTCCATGTCTGAAAGAGACTTTGATCAGACTGTTAGCTCCTTATGTATTTGAGCCCTGGGGTATGGCCACTGATGGATTCACAAGAGGGATCTGCTTGTACTACTAAGCTAATAGGCATGCTTTCTATTCTCTTTAGCAAAGATACCTGTATATTATGCTATGTGATAAAAAATCATGGGTGTGGGTGTGCACTCCGCTCCCCAGGAACTAAAGTGTCAAGTGTGTCAGGTTTCAGGTGTTGCCTCTATGTACAGATGACAGATTTGTCAGGTGTTTAGATATTGCCTCTATGTACATGCACTTCTGTAAGGTTATAGAATAGAATAGAATAGAATAGAATAGAATAGAATAGAATAGAATAGAATAGAAGGGACCTTGGAGGTCTTCTAGTCCAGTCCCCTTATCAAGCAGGAGAACCTATACCATCTCAGACAAGTGACTGTCTAGCCTCTTTTTAAAAATCTCCAGTGATGGAGCGCCCATGATTTCTGGGGGCAAGCTATTCCACTGGTTAATTGTCCTCACTGTCAGGAAGTTTCTCTTTAATTCCAGGTTGCTTCTCTCTTTGATCAGTTTCCAACCATTGTTTCTTGTCCTGCCCTCGATGCTTTGGTGAATAATGTCACCCCCCTCTTCTTTGTGGCAGCCCCTCAAATACTGGAATACTGCTATCATGTCTCCCTTCTTTTTTCTTTTTCCTTTCCTTTCCTTTCATTTCCTTCTCTTTTTCTTTTTTCTTTTCTTTTCTTTTCTTTAGTTTTGGAACTATCTGTGCTTTGGGCAGTACAGGGTATGCCTCATGCCCTGATCTGGGTCATGTGGGGGCTGGGTTGGGAAGAATAACATGGATTGAATTGGAAAAAATCCTCTTGGGGTGGAAAGAATAACAAGATAGAGAAAGCATGCAAATCATGGCTTTGGCATTTTTTTCAAGCC
>NW_015418906.1:0-1511 GCF_001527695.2 Protobothrops mucrosquamatus | reverse complement strand
GAGGAGGAGGAGGAGGAGGAGGAGGAGGAGGAGAACAGTCTTTGGTGCTCTCTGAGTTTCATTGTTTTCTTGAAGATGTTTCATTAGCCAGCTAGGTAATTTCATCAGTTCTAGAAGGGAATGGGGTTTGCAGGGAGGAAGAGGAGGAGAAGGAGAAGGAGAAGGAGATTTCAACCCAAAAGGAGATGAGGTAAAAACACTCAACCCAAAAAGAGGAGGAGGAGGAGGAGGAGGAGGAGAAGGAGAAGGAGAAGGAGAAGGAGAAGGAGAAGGAGAAGGAGAAGGAGAAGGAGAAGGAGAAGGAGGTTTTAAAAACACCCAACCCAAAAGGAAATGAGGTAAAAACACTCAACCCAAAAAGAGGAGGAGGAAAAACACCCAACCTGAACTTTGCCCTAGATTCTAAAGGGTCTGCCTGAATCCATTCTCTTTGTGTGCACAGAGTTGTTATTCTTGGTCGGTCACCTTTTCTTTCAATTATTAATATTTCAAGTGAAAAATCCTGTCCTTTTTCTGGGTTTGTCATAGGTCATTTTTACTAATATAGACTGCATCTAACCCTGTATAACTCATCATTACAAAAAAGATATTTGGAAAAAGTGCAGAGAAGAGCAACGAAGACGATTAAAGGCCTGGAGACTAAAACATATGAAGAACGGTTGCAGGATTTGGGTTTGGCCAGCCTAGAGAAAAGAAGGTGTGGGGGGAGAGACCTAATACCAATATTCCAGTATTTTAGGGTCTGCCATAAAGAAGAGGGGGCAACTTATTTTCCATAGTACCAGAAGGCAGGAGAAGAAGCAACAGATGGGAACTAATCACGGAGAGAAGCAACCTGGAATTAAGGAGAAAATTCCTGAAAGTGAGAACAATTCATCAGTGGAATTGCTTTCCTTTCAGACGTTGTGGGTGCTCCATCACTGGAGGTCTTTACGAAGAGACCGGACAGACATTTGTCTGAAATGGTATAGGTTCTCCATCCTTGAGCAGGGGGTTGGACTAGATGACCTCCAAGGTCCCTTCCAACCCTATACTGTAACTAATCCTATACATTCTTTCAATGCAGCTTTCCCCAGAGTGTGGAGTATTGTTTTTAAAGTTTTGAGTTAAAAGGACAGGAGCTATGGGAACCTTAGCTATGACTGCCACTTGGGCTGTGACACAATCCATACTGACATTATGGAAGAAGAGTTGGGTAAGTCCATAGTAGCAAAAAAAAAAAAAAAAAAAAAAAAAAGGGGGGGGGGAGAGACTTCAGGTCCTAAGAACTTATGCCTTTTAATAAAAGATATTAGTAAAAAAAAAAGAATGCTCAATCCAATATTGTCGAATTAGTCTTACGCATTGCCAGCTTGAAGCCTGTCTCTGCAACAGTTTAGTATTCAGAACAAAAAAATCCGAAAAGTTCCCTTTTGGGAGAACTTTGGCAGGAGTTCTTTTAAGAGAAGAAATTTAGCTTTTTAACGCGAAGCTACTTTGACTCCCAAAACTTCTGCAACCGATTCATATTC
>NW_015418905.1:0-1511 GCF_001527695.2 Protobothrops mucrosquamatus | reverse complement strand
GTGTTTGTCTTCTCTATCACAGTCAGTTCAGCAAGATAAGCATACAATATTTACCCAAAAGGAAGATGTTCTTAAGGAGAACTGCTCCCACAAAATGGAACAGGTAGAACATGCACTATGAACACAGATTTAAATTCAACGTAATGCCTTGCTTTCCCTCCACTGTCCACTTAGTGTTGCCAGGTCCCACTGAAACCAACCCAGGAAAAGTCACGCCCATCACATATAAATACATGCATTTGACACACTTGCATGTGTGTATATATTTGTGTTTATATATACACAGATACACATACAAATTTCTCATCTCGTCATCTTTATTTTTACCGCATATATTTTAATCTATATCTTTTCCCATATAAGTAGTCAAGAGTCATTTTTTATTGTGGTAGCACAGAACCTGGTTAAATGATAAAGTAGACCACAACCTACTACTTGATAAGACAGAAAAATGTGGGTTAGATAGCATCACCACCAGATGGATTCATAGCTGGCTGACCGGCCGTACTCAGTGTGTAGTCCTCAATGGAACTGCATCTAAATGGAGGGAAGTGAGTAGAGGGGTGCCCCAGGGCTCTGTTCTGGGCCCAGTGCTCTTCAGCATCTTCATCAACGATTTGGACGAGGGGATAGATGGGGAACTCATCAAATTTGCAGACGACACCAAGCTGGCAGGAATAGCCAACACTCCAGAAGACAGGCTTAAGATACAGAAGGATCTTGGCAGACTTGAACATTGGGCACTATCTAACAAAATGAAATTCAATGGTGAAAAAAGTAAGGTTCTACATTTAGGCAAGAAAAATCAAATGCACAGGTATAGTTTAGAAGGTACCTTGCTCAATAGTAGTAACTGTAAGAGGGATCTCGGAGTCCTAGTGGACAATCACTTAAATATGAGCCAGCAGTGTGCCAAAAAAGCCAGCATAGTGCTAGGCTGCATTAATAGAGGATAGAATCAAGATAACATGAAGTGTTAATACTACTTTACAATGCCTTGGTAAGGCCACACTTGGAATACTGCATTCAGTTTTGGTCACCACGATGTAAAAAAGAGGTTGAGGCTCTAAAAAGAGTACAGAGAAGAGCAACAAAAATGATTAGGGGACTGGAGGCTAAAACATATAAGGAACGGTTGCTGGAATTGGGCATGTCTAGTTTAACAAAGAGAAGGATGAGGGGGGACATGATAGCAGTGTTCCAATATCTCAGGGGCTGCCACAAAGAAGAGGGAGTCAAGCTATTCTCCAAAGCACCTGAAGGCAGGACAAGAAGCAACGGGTGGAAACTAACCAAAGAGAGGAGCAGCCCAGCCCAGCCTCCCTCTTCAGGGTGACCCGCTCCCTTCTCCAATTGGGGGGGGGAGGACCACCTGGCGGGGAAGGCTGAGGAGTTTGCACAGTATCTGCATGACAAAGTCGCTCGGATCCGAGAGGGTTTGGACTCCGACTGGGTGGCCCCGGGGGAGGTGACAGGAGCAGGTCTTGAGACCGTTATTTGGGAGGAGTTTG
>NW_015418904.1:0-1511 GCF_001527695.2 Protobothrops mucrosquamatus | reverse complement strand
TGCTTTAGAAGCCTCATTCCCCAAATAATTCCAAAACACTATGAGAACGGGACATTGGCTTAGAAAATAGCACGAGACCACCTTAATAAGGCCTGGCATGTTCAACAGCTGCTTCACATAGGCTAGAAGCAGCAGGAAAAAAACATCAAAATGGAGCAAAGTAGATCCTCTGAAGTACAGAGTGCAGGGCTTAAAGTGGAATTCTCTGGCAGTGGCAGTGCTGGGGTTGAAGCAGAAGCCTGGGGGCAATGGCAACTGGCCTCTACTTCACCCTAGCTCTCCCTATTGCATGTGCAGTGTGGCTAATCGGGCAGATAGGGAGGGAGATAGGGAGTGGCAGGAGTTGTGGCAACCTAACAGTTGTAAGCATTCTGGGCTGGGTGTGCACCTGAGGCTTCTGGGGACGTGATAACTTCACATATGCTGTTGGGCCAGGGTGGTTTTGTTGAGGTTTTCAAAGGCAGCTAATGCTTTGTGTTGCACTGCAGCATCCCTCAACTCACGCACAGCCTGCACCACCTCCCCACTCTGAAGTACCCCTTACCTGAGACTCTGTCCACTTAGCAACCTGTGATTCTCACTTAACAAGTACAATTGTGAGTGCCAGGATTGTGGTTGTTGAATGAAGAGGTCACATGACATCTCACCTAGTGACCGCTTCGCTCAACAATCAAGATTTCAGTCCCAATTGTGGTCATAAGTCAAGGAAGGACGATCTGTATTGGCATCATTAGAACGCACAGAATCTAAGCTGTTTTAATGATGTAAATGGAAAGGGAGTGGGAATACTCTGCTAGGTCTCTCACTTCATTCCCTCAAGTTTAAAAAACTGAAAAATACTCAACTGTCAAGTCTCAGTCATTTTGCTACTGAATTTTCAGTAGCACGATCTTCTGATGGGGAGGAAGGTACAAATGGGATATTGAAAGTCTGGATGCAGCCCTGCATTGTATATTCATCTGACCGCAAGGTAAAGAAAAATATAATAGAAACATCTCTTACGTGATGAAGAATACAGGGGAAACCTACTGGTTTCACCACATTAGTACAGTATTTTGCTCCCTATCCACTTTGATCAAAGTTTGTTCAAGCAGCCTTTACACATCTCACAATGCTGATTTCTAACAAGAGATCAGCGTGCTTGTGGCTCTTAGGTACAAAAATTCAGTTGGCTCCATACAATCACTTTTTTCTACTCCTGATACTCAGCTGTCACTACAGGTAGCACTTCTGGTAATTTTGAAGCAGCCAGGAGGAGTGGAGAGGGGCCTGCAAAAAAATAAAAGGGAATTCGGGGGGGGGGGGGGGGGGGGGGGGGGCAAGGCAACATTGTTTTTTGTCAGTAAAATCACCATGACTTTATAAAATAAATCATATATAAGTTCATTTGTGGTTTTAAGTATGATTGATGTATAAAACTCAACATTTCAGTTTATTCAGACAATAATTAAAACATTGCTTGAATTTAAAATCATTTTAATATTAGTTGCAAATATAGCTACAAACCACTG
>NW_015418903.1:0-1511 GCF_001527695.2 Protobothrops mucrosquamatus | reverse complement strand
AGAAGGAAAGAAGACCATGGGGCGATTCATCTTCGTGAGCTTCGGCTTGCTGGTCGTGTTCCTCTCCCTGAGTGGTGAGTTCGAGCAGGGTCCCTCGTGTCCGGAGAGGCCGAAGCTCTCCCACCTCCAGCCCCTTCCTGATTTGACCCCCCCAGAATCCTCTCCCCAAAGTTGCTTTTATTCCCACTTGGCTCCTTCTGCCATCCGGATCCCACCTTCTCTCTCTGCCCCAAGACTCAGGTCTGTGTGCAGCGACACAAAACCCAAGCAAAATTAACACCACTGAAATGCAGAATTAATTAAGAATGAAGTAAAACCCTTGAGGAAAATGCATGCATTGATCATGAAAGGTAGAGTGCCCCTCCCCCCTCTTGCTAGGGATTTCTCTCCATGGGAGCCACACAAGGGGTGAGACCCTTCCCCATCTGCTGAAGAGCTCAGCCCCTGCTGGGGCGTCTTCAGATGGGACCTTCTTGGGCAGGGGGGAGCAGGGGGGAAGCCCCACAAATAATCTGGCTGTAAACCCCTGTAGTTGTTTGGGGGCACCTAGGAGGCGAGAGGAGATCCCTTAGGACAGACCCACCAGATCCCCCTTCCTTTGCACCGGTCAACAGCCTGGCTGCTTCCTTTCCCAGCCAATGCAATTTTGGAGGCTTTCAAGGGCAGCCCCACATCAAGGCCATTGCAGTAGTCTGGACAGGTTGCAACCAAAGTGGGGATAATTCTTGCTAAGTCTGAATGGCTCAAGAAGCTTCACGGTTTTTATTTATATATTCCTATGCATCCTGCCTTTATTATTATTATTATTATTATTATTATTATTATTATTATTATTATTATTATTATTATTATTATTATTATTATTATTATTATTACTACTACTACCAATAATTCAAGGCAACGAACATACCTGATATTCTTTCCTCCTTCTGTTTTCCCTCAACAACCCTGTGAGGTGGATTAAGCTGAGAGAGAGTGATTGACACCCTGCTTTCGTTACTAAAGCGGGACTAGAACTCCTGGTCTCCTGCTTCCTAGCCAGCTGCTCTAACCACTAGGCCAAATTGGCTCAGTTGGGAGTTGAAGCCCAGGCAAGTCTGCAAAGGTTAATCTATTCGTGAAAGAACCCAATTTTTGACTTCGCACCCTTCACGGAATGAAAAAAGCAGCCAACGTGGACAGAGACACACCAGACATGCAGCTTCCAGGGAATTAAACCAGGGTTAACTCTAACCGAGGTTTGGACAATCTGCAAAGGAAGCTGCAAGTCGGTTGCAATTTATTGTCATGAAAGATTTATTTTATTATTTATTTATTAATTAAACTTTTACCCCGCCCTTCTCCTTACGGACTCAGGGCGGCTAACAACCAATAAAATACAAATACACCCCAAGACACCCCTTAAAACTTGGTTAAAAAGAAATATTTAAATTGGCTATAATTAATTAAAAATGTTTAAGAACCCCACTAAAAAATTTCTCCTTAGGCCAGTCCTGCTTGCTGAAATAACC
>NW_015418902.1:0-1511 GCF_001527695.2 Protobothrops mucrosquamatus | reverse complement strand
TCTATTCTATTCTATTCTATTCCATTCTATTCCATATTTTCTATTCTATTCTAAAAAAGGTAGTCCTCAACAGCAGTTCATTTAGTGACCATTTGAAGTTACAAAGGCCCTGAAAACAGTGACTTTGGACCATTTTTCACACTTAACGACCATTGGGGCATCCCCCCACGGTCGTGCGATCAAAGTTCAGCCCCTTGGAAAGCGACTCATAGTTACGACGGTTGTTTGCAATCTTTGGGTCACCTGAGTGGTACAACACGGTCCTTTCAGCAGTCCCAAGAAGGCTCCACACCCATTTGCACCACTCAGGTGACCCTGAGGACACAGGTAAGCCTCCAGGTGGCCTCAATGACCCTCTAAAAGGATGCAAATGACCAGCTGTCTGCAAGGAGTATAAATCCTTCCCTTTCCCACCATCCAGTCAGAGCTGAAGAAGCTTCTTGGATGAGAAGCGAAACGTCTTCAAAGAAAAATAAGAAAGTCCACTTGCCTCGTGAAGAAGCACCTTTGGGACAACCAGGACCTGGATGACGGACAGCCTTCATAGATTGATGATGATCACCCCATCACGTTCACCTACAGCAGTGTTTCTCATCTGTATTCGGGTTCAGTGTTTCTGGCCTGCCAGCGTTCAAACCTAATTTCTGGGACAGAGCCCAACATTGGAGTAACGCTCGTGATCTGTAAAGAGCTTACCTGAGCAATTACTCACTTCGGTGATTTAGTTTGATGCATTTTCTTTCCTCCCGTTCAATCACATCTGATTCTCGGAGGCTGCCTTTGTACAATCCTTGCAGTTTGCTTGGCAAGGCTTTTTTCTTTTTCTTTTTTATTAAATTTTATTAATAATACAAAATTAAAAACACCTTGGACATAGATATGACGTCACTGGTTCCATACATCTTCCGTCACTTTACAGTAATATTAGTAATAATAATAATAATAATAATAATATAATAATAATAATAATAATAATAATAATAATAATAATAATAATAATAATAATAATAATAATAATAGTAAAATTGGAAGGGACCTTGGAGGTCATCGAGTCCAACCCCCTGCTCAGACAGGAAACCCTATACCATTTCAGACAAATGGCTGTCCAGACTCTTCTTCAAAACTTCCAGTGTTGGAGCATTCACTGCTTCTGGAGGCAGGTTGTTCCCCTGGTTAATTGTTCTCACTGTCAGGAAATTTCTCCTTAGTTCCAGGTTGCTTCTCTCCTTTATTAGTTTTCATCCGTTGCTTCTTGTCCTGCCTCCAGGTGCTTTGGAGAATAGCTTGACTCCCTCTTCTTTGGGGCAGCCCCTGAGATATTGGAACACTGCTATCATGTCCCCCCCTCATCCTTCTCTTTGTTACTATATAGACATATAGTTCTTGAGCTTTGCTCGCTATTTATACTATAATATTAACACTTTCCCCCTTATTTCTGTATATTTATTTATCTTTTAAATATACATTTGTCTATAATCTATATTTTATTCTAACACTATACATTTGTCTTG
>NW_015418901.1:0-1511 GCF_001527695.2 Protobothrops mucrosquamatus | reverse complement strand
GAAATGGCTTGTCATTGCCTTCTTCCCAGGGCTGAGGGACTGATTGGTCCAAGGGCATCCAGAGGGCTTTGTGCCTAAGGCGAGACTAAAACGCAGGAGCTCCTGGTTTGTTGCTGGTGCCTTAACCACACTAAAATGGCTCTATGCTTTTGTTCTTAGGTAGAGGAAAACCATGACTCTTCTCCCAACTGTTGTGGATCTAAAGTCCCTTTCTACTCCATGCTAGGAGCTCAGGCTGATACAAAGTGAAATTCAAGGCAATGCTGACTGTCCTATTCTTAGGACACATCAGCAATTATTTTACTGAGCTATTGGTTGCTTCTTTTTGATTGTTTGTTTTGTGCCTTTAAGTCAGTGTTGACTCCTGTTGACTGCCTAGACCAGGGGTAGGCAACCTTGGCTCTTTTATGACTCGTGGACTTCAACTCCCAGGAATTCTGGAAGTTGAAGTCCACGAGTCATAAAAGAGCCAAGGTTGCTACTCCTGGCCTAGACTAGTCCCTGAAGGTTTTTTTTTTTCCAAGATTTTGGCAGTGGTTTGCCATTGCCTGTTTCCTAGGACTGAGAAAGGGGGACTGGCCCAAGGTCATCCAGCTGGCTTTGTGCTTAAAGCAGGACTAGAATTTAGACTCTCACTTTTTAGCCTGGTGCCTTAACCGTACACCAAACGAGGTCTCCTACATCTTTTGATATAAAATGAACTTTAAAAACAACAACGCCATACCAATGATCATTTAGCGAATTTCACTGCTTAGTTTTCCTTGAGTTTGTTTTGTTCTTTTACTGTTTTCCAAAATCCTCCTTGTAGTTTTTCATTTTTCTGCAAAACAAACATTTGTTTCTCTACTTATTCTTAGAGTACAGGTAGTCCTATACTTAATGACAGTTCATTTAGTGACCGTTCAACTTACAATGGCACTGAAGTGACTCAGGATCATTTTTCACACTTACGACTATTGAAGCACCTCCATGGATATGCGATCAAAATTCAGACCCTTGGCAACTGACTCCTACTTATGACGGTCGCAGTGTCCCCGGGGTCATGTGATCCCCTTTTGTGACCTTCTGACAAGCAAAGTCAATGGGGAAGCCGGATTCAAAAACAACCATATGACTAATTAAGAACTGCAGTGATTCGCTTAACAACTATGGCAGGAAAGGTCATAAAATGGGGCAAAACTCGCTTAACAAGTCTTTCACTTAACAACAGAAATTTTGGGCTCGTAGGTCAAGGATATCTGTACTTGAGAAATATTTTCAGATTTCTTTCTGTGTGACCTTTCTATAACCATGCAAGATAGTGGATGGTGTTTCCTTGTGTTTTTCAGATATACAACTTTCCCTGACTCTAAATCTTGGCTATCCAAATTTAATAATAATAATGATAAAGTTGGAAGGGACCTTGGAGGTCATCGAGTCCAACCTCCTGCTCAGGCAGGAAACCCTATACCATTTCGGACAAATGGCTGTCCAGTCTCTTCTTAAAAACTTCCAGTGTTGGAGCATTCACC
>NW_015418900.1:0-1511 GCF_001527695.2 Protobothrops mucrosquamatus | reverse complement strand
CTGCATCACTTAGCAACTACAATCCTGACAACTATCATTGCTAAGCAAATATTAACAGTCATTAGATGAGGACTCAACCCAATCCAAACTATTTCAGGCTTGGTCTCTCCCAATCCAGAGCCTGAGAGAGGTAAGGGTTTGCATCCAACTTTCCCCATCTGCCTATCTCTCCACCCACCCATCTCTGACTTTTTGGCTGCCCTATATCCTGCCTTGTAGGACTGCATGACTCTGGGACTGCTTGCCATACCTCAGGAAGCTGCAACTGTCCCAGCACAGTCCCAGTTGCCCTCTTCACCCTACACTCTGTGTCTTTTGCTACTCTGTGCCCTGCTGCCCCAGATCTTCTTCACCACCATCTTCTTGTTCCCTCTGCTGACAAGGTATGTCCACCCTGCCTGCTGGCTTCAGATGGTGAAAAAAAGGAGGAATAAAGCATACCAAAGCTCCCTTTTTTTACCAGGCTCCTGGCTGCATGTGGCTGGCTTTTAGGAGCTCTGGTGATGCAGTATTGCAAGCTGACTCTGCCCACTGCCGGAAGTTTGATCCTGATTGGCCCAAGGTTGACTCAGCCTTCCATCCTTCCAAGGTCGGTAAAATGAGGAGGTAGATTGTTGGGGGCAATATGCTTATTCTGTAAATCACTTAGAGAGGGCTGTACAGCATTATGGGGTAGTATATACATCTATTGCTATTGCTATTTGTGTGGCTAAAAAGAGAAAGAGGTGCAAAGCAGCCCCTCCCTGAGTTGAAGCAAACTAAAACACCCCTCTTTACTACTCTATTGGACTATAAGGGGCTGATTTTCTGCTGTAAAAATGGGGAGCGGGGACCAAAAGCAGCCAAAGCAGACAACCCCTTAAGCTGCTTTATGCTTTTTATAATTAAAAAAAAAAACCACAGGGTAAAGCCAGCCCCATTCAGCCCAGCAGCCAGGCCAGATCTGTCTCATCAGCAGTGGAACCAAGAAGATAGTGTTGAAGGTCAGCTGGCATGGCAGAGCACAGAGCCAAGTAGGAGGGTGAGGAAGTTGCAGTGCCTCTGCAGGCACACTGCCAAACACCCAAATTTGATCATGTGATTGCAGAGTGATGCAACAGCCGCAATTTCAGGAATGTGTTGTAAGTCCCTTCATTTAGCACTTTTGTGACTTTGGACAGTCATTGCATGAATGCTCATAAGTCAAGACTTACCTCTATTAGCTGGTTTTTCCTGATGTTGTATTTTGTGAGATAAATCCATTGTTCCTTGCCATGACTTTCTGAACAATTCTATTCTATTTTCCACACAATATCCCTTCAAATCCTTGAAGAGGGGCGTTGTCTTACCTGAACGCCTTTTCTCAGTACGGAGATGGAGAATCCACCGGTGGGTTTCCTCTGTCTGCCTGCTCCTGAGACCAAGTAGCCAAACTTTGACACGCCCCCTGTTGCTGTGAGATCCAGTCTTATCGAGGGCGAAAGCGGCTAATGATGTATTAGGTATTGGCTCTCTAACCCCTAATAACGGCC
>NW_015418899.1:0-1511 GCF_001527695.2 Protobothrops mucrosquamatus | reverse complement strand
TTCAACTAAGTACAGCCATTTGCAGGTCCAAAATATACAGAGACCACCACTTTGGAGAAGGTCGCATTAAACATACATAAACAGTGAGTTGAGTTCAGTGAGTCAGTGAAATGACTAAGAACTGCATTAATTGGCTTTTTACTGTTCAGAACATTTGTAGCTCATAAGCAAAATGTATGTTAGCTATTAAAACTCAGTGCAATGAGGGAGGAAAAATTAATTTGAGAGGAAGATTCCATAGCTATTGATAATACTGATGCTTTCCTTCAGACTTGGGGACCCCACCCCACCCCGTTTTTAATAGAAAACCCATCAGACACCTACATTTTTTAAATTACCGAGTGATGAATGTGTTCTCTTTTCCTTTATACAGCTTACAGATAGGTTCATAAAGCTAAAATGTTGTTCTTGGGCTGGTTTGAAAGAAAACCAACATAGAGCCAATTTCAGAATATGTATGTTTCATAAATATGCAGCTATCAGTAGTCAGATTGGTATTGTTGCTATACAAAATCCTGAGATAACCTTCTTTCTGGTTAATGTTTGCCAAGAGTTTATAGAGAATACATATCATAAGCAAGTCCATATTGATTCCTTTGCAGGTCGATAGATAAGGAAATGTCTCTTCCAGCTTGATCCTGAAGTCCTTCCATGTCATTATTTTTAAGGAATTTAGTTCCCAACGTTTTGCCTACAGCCACCTCTCTTTGGATTCACAAGATTCCTCCCTGTTCTACCTGATTTTATTTTTTCTTAAGGAAGAAAAAAATGGGAAATAATTATGTTGCAGCACAGTGACAGCATCAAGTGCAATCTTTACTACCAAGAATGCTTCTGAGCCCTATCCTCCAGAAGTCAGTTCTGGATGTGATATTTTATCAGGACTTGCCCAGTCTCCAATTTTTAAGGAACATTGTAGAGAAGATGATAGAGTGTCAGTGTCAGAGTGTTCTTGAGAGAACGTATTATCTAGGCCCATTCTGTTTAGCTACTGCCAATCAATAGAGATTATGGTGTTTCCCACTCTGGCTGGGGAATGAGTTCCCTACATCTGAAAGTTGTCAAGGTTGGGAAACATTGATCTAGACCACGGGTCGGCAACCCGCGGCTCCAGAGCCACATGTAGCTCTTTGAGCCTTCTCCTGTGGCTCCCAGCCTCCTCTGCCATTTGCAGAGAGAGAGACAGAGACAGAGAGAGGCACTTGCACTTCCCTTCTCTCTCTCTCTCTCTCTCTCTCTCTCTCTCTCTCTCTCTCTCTCTCTCTCTCTCTCTCTCTCTCTCTCTGTCTCTGTCTCTCTCTCTCTGTGTGTGTGTGTGTGTGTAAAAAAGAGAGTGGCCTCACGCTGTTCTCAGACAAGCTGAGAAGCTTATTGGGCGGGGCTCCTGCCTTTGCTGCATCTCAGCAGGAAGCAGCAGAAAGCAGCATCTCTCTCTCTCTCTCTCTCTCACACACACACACACACTGAGTGGGGAAAGAGGACTGGCAGACCAAGGGCAGGAGAGAGCCAGC
>NW_015418898.1:0-1511 GCF_001527695.2 Protobothrops mucrosquamatus | reverse complement strand
CGGCCGGACGGAGAACCGCCAAGGATTGATTGACTTCCGGGAGGGGCGGGTCCCAACTGCCGGGACACTTATAACCACAGGGCGGATGGTGGCTTGCGGCTGGGGGCGGGGTAACAGGGCGCAGGGCCAATGAGGAGCCCTGCGAGGGGGCAAGTCCCATGAGAGAGAGAGAGAGAGAGAGAGACAGAAGTGCAAGTGCAAGTGCCTCTCTCTCTCTCTCTCTCTCTCTCTCATGGGACTTGCCGGAGGGCCGTGGGAGGGCTGCATTTATATAGAGCAGGGAGGGCTGCTCGAGGGCCGGATTAAACCGGGCCGCGGGCCGCAAATGGCCCGCGGGCCGGACTTTGGACATGTCTGATTTATGGCTTCAGATTTATGGTCATAATCCTATAGGCCCCACTCTTTTCAATACTTAGTAAGCTTCATAATTCAGTGATAGAAGACAGTTTAAAGACATACTGTATTTTGTATTGTATCTTATATCCAATGTTCATATAAAAGTTCTGTACCATTGTTGAAAAAGTATTCCAGCTACATGAGTTTTACTTTAAAAACACTGAAAAGTATTATGCACTAAAATCAACTCTTTTCTTAATTTTGCATGAATTCAAAATTCAAAGCTGCTCATGAAATACACATATTAAAGAAGAGCAAGCATAAATACAGTTTTTTGTGATTTTTTTTTTAAAAAAACCTCATAAATTCATACATAAATTGATGGAACAAACCTAAAAGTAGAACAATGCTTTTAAATAGACTATATTTACTGAAGAAAAGGAAAAAGAGACCCTGAAGTACATTTGTTCCAAAGGAATGTCGTTTAATCTCTTTCCACTGCTTTGCACCGTATCCACCCTAACAAAAGGGAAAATTAAGAGTTTTTTATGAAAGCTATGTTAATATTCTGAACAGGATGGTTCAAGCGGGATAAAGATTAGAAAGTAAAGAAAAATACTAAAATAATTTTATTGCATTGCATTGCGTTGCGTTGGTAGTGTCTAAAATACATTATTGTTGTTTTTATCTATATTCTACTTTGTCCTTGGACTTCTCACTTCAGCGATACGGGCAAAATGAGCTTTGAAAGAAATTGCCACAGACTAATATAGAAGTGTTCAGTTTTTTTAAAAAAAAATCAAAGGCAGAAAGTAATCCATAACTAATTTATTGTTAACTCCAGCTATTAATATTAAGAGTTGGCATTCCTGTGTGGTAAATAAGTATTTCTATTTCAATGTCACAGTATTTCATTTTGTCAACTTTTTTGAAGACTGTTAACTGTCAAGTTCAGTTATTACTCTTTCTGGAAAAATAATAATGGCTTTTTAAAATTGAAGACAAATATTCTGTTCTTTAATGAATATTAATGTGCAATATTACAAATGTTGCAAACTTGCTTTATTCAAGATGGGATATTAATTCCAAAACAGTATCAATTACAAAAGGGTAATCAATTGCTACTAATTAGACTGATAGCAAATTTTATACAATAGTTGGGATATTTTGTCTCT
>NW_015418897.1:0-1511 GCF_001527695.2 Protobothrops mucrosquamatus | reverse complement strand
TCTTCTTCTTCTTCTTCTTCTTCTTCTTCTTCTTCTTCTTCTTCTTCTTCTTCTTCTTCTTCTTCTTCTTCTTCTTCTTCTTCTTCTTCTTCTTCTTCTTCTGCTTCTGCTTCTGCTTCTGCTTCTGCTTCTTCTGCTTCTTCTGCTTCTGCTTCTGCTTCTCCTCCTCCTCCTCCACCTCCTCCTCCTCCTCCTCCGTTGGGAAGGATGGCTAAGAGAATATTTTCTTGCTCAGGAACATGGGAACTTATTGCTTTTCAGGCAAGTCCATTGTTCAATAGGGGTTGCTCCTATTTTTAGTGTTGATGTTGGAGATCTACAGGATCTTTGGGTTAACAGTCCAAGGTAAGGCAGGTTATGAATGTTAAGGAAGGATGTGAGGAGAACCATTTCCTGTTAATGCAATCTTACTGTGCAAATGCAACCTATCTGACTTGGCTTTTCATATGAAAACCTCAGAAGAGAGAAATGTGTTGGTACTTTCTTACTGTTATAGTTCAAAAATGAAGTTTAAATCTAGAAGAGTTTCAAAACTTGGGAAATTGATTGCTCCCGAATAAAGAGATAATGGATTCATACATTGTTTTAAGATATAGTTTACATAACTGACGGGTGGTGCTGTGGCTCAGTGGTTAAGATGGTGGGCTTGTTGGCTGGAAACCTGGCAGTCTAGGTTCGAGACCACAGCTCCATGCGATGACGTGAGCTCCCATCCTCGCTCTGGCTCCTGTCAACCTAGCATTTTGAAAACTTGCAAATGTGAGTAGATTAATAGGTACCATTTCGGTGGGAAGAGAACAGCACTCTGTGTCATCATGCTGGTCACATGGCCATGGAAATGCCTTCAAATAGCACTAGCTCAATAGCTTTGAAATGGGCATAAGGTCTGTCCCCTATAGTCAGCAATGACTAGTGGAGTAGAATCTGCAGGGACTCCTTTTACATAACTATGGTTGTTGAAATGAACCACAAGTGGCTAGAGTCACACAAGAGCTGAACTACAAACCATAGTTTAGGAATGACAGTGGTTAGGTTAGCTAAACCAACTCGTTTTTAGCTTAGTTTGATTGGAAAATCAGATTAAACCCAGTGTATTTCAGGATCTTGGGAACTGTTTCCATTTTTCCAGTCTGCTCCAGGATAGATTACAGTGTCATTGCTAAAACTAGTTTGTTTATAATTTTATTTATAGCTTGCATGTCTAAATTATAGCCTCTCTTAGTCTCTGCATTCAAATTAAATATTTGTCTATTATATGAAGAACAGCATTTGTTACTAGATGGGACATTTGTTTGCTTCATTGAAATAAGCCTGGCGTGGTGGCCAAAATTTTACTGAATTAAAAACCTCCAAGATCAACACCAAATAAATAACTTGCTCCAGGTTTTCGGTACTTTTAATCAAACTGTCTCGTAAATCTTGCCAGAAAGATAAACGACTCACCTAGATAAATAAATAAAAAGTTGTTAAACATAATAATGAATTGCCAGGATTAGAATTTTCATTATGAT
>NW_015418896.1:0-1511 GCF_001527695.2 Protobothrops mucrosquamatus | reverse complement strand
CAGCCGGAACGCGGCGGAACCGCGTTCCGGCACCTTTTTCCGGGCCGGCCACACCGGAAATAGCCCCTCCCACACCGGAAATAGCCCCTCCCAAATTTTACTTGCATTCCTGTTCTCTAAAGGGGCGGTCCTAGGGTTTGATGAGGGCGTGGCCAGGTTTGAGTTCCGCCACCTTTTCTCCGAGAAAAAAAGCCCTGGAAACATGCATCTGCCGATACAGCAAGAGCAAGCAAGCTCACAATAAATAACACTGTGGCTGAACTCCCAGAGAAAGTTGCCTTTCCTGAAACTGCGCCATTAGTGGAGCTCTTTTAAGAGACAACAACTTCAGCAGCAGCCACCTTCCTTCAGAAGCAATGGGCAGCATATTTGATTTTGGGAGAACTGGCAAATGCAGTTTCCTTCTTCAGGCTCATCTCCCTTCCTGTTGTGTTCAACACAGGCACTCATAATCCTCAGTCACTCTGCTCACTCCTCAGCACACGTTATTAGTGCAGTTGAGGCTGCTACTAAGAAAAACATAACACAGCATAATTTCCAAACCCATTTCAAATACTTTTATAAACTGGGATAAAATATGATTTAATAAGTAATGGCACTGCTGAGATCAAATTCAAAAACAGGCTTTTTAAAAAAAAAAAACGCTTTCCAGAAATTAGTCTGGTTCTCCCATAAAATTAAGCCATTATTCTTATAACATGTTAACCCATTGTAGTTGGCTATTTCTTTAACTTCATCTTGTCTAGATCCTTAACCATGGTCAATAGCTTTTCTTTGATTACATGGCAAAGAAGCTGCCATTTCTATTGGGCAGTGAACAATAATGGTGGGGGGGGGGCATTCTTGGATATCTTAACTAGAAAAGTCACCAACTCTGAATTGAACTCTGAGTGAGAGAGATAAGATAATGCAATGTACCAACTGGAGTGATTTAAATATATCAGGCAAACATACCCATATGATCCTGCTAGTTATTGGCTTAATATGATGTATGAACTCATTCCAAGAAACAGTGATTACAAGCCACAAAGCTGAGTTCATACACCATCCTAAAATAAGTAGGCTGCAGTACCTTCATTTTTAGAATGTGGCCTTGACCTGTCTCATAAATGCTGGAGCTTACGGAAGTTGTAGATAAACATAATGTGACTTGTTTGTAGTAGTAGGCTGTACAAACCAGCCCTTATGATGTACAAATCCTGGTTTGCAGTTTTGTATTGTATTAGTCACACCTCTTCAACTTTTAACTATGGTTAAAACAAATTGCACTATCTGTAAAACCAAACTTCCTGCCATGGAAAAGCAGATTTACTATGAGATTTCTTATAGGTTGGTTCAATGTTCTAAGACAGCCTTGCCTGTCTTAGTGCCTTCCAACAACAATATATCGGATCACAACTCACATAAATTCAAGAAATATATATATTTTTGTTGTTGATGATGGAAATTATAGGAGTTATAATTAAATACCATACAGCACAGAGATCTATTGAGAGGCCTAGTGGCGGTGT
>NW_015418895.1:0-1511 GCF_001527695.2 Protobothrops mucrosquamatus | reverse complement strand
ATCAAGCTGGTGTATCTAGCCTATATGGGGTCTAATGCTTCATTAAAATCCCCTCCTTTACCTCGTCATAAATACACTCATTCAATTATTGAAGAAATTAATAAAACATAATAGGAGAATCTAAATTACATCCATTAACATTAACCATAGCTGTTACAAGTCCTACTATTTTAGCATTTAAAATTAAATAACATCCATTTACATCAGTAATGTATTGTACATCAATTGGAAATCCTTTTTGAAGCAAAATGGACACACTTTTAGTTTTTCTCAAAGTATCCGTGAGATAGACCAGTCCCATCCAATCCTTCATTAATATTTATCTTGTTCCATTAAATGAGTTTCTATAAACAAGCAGTTTCTGCCTGTAACAATTTTAAATATGCTAAGATTACATTTTTTTGTTTCTTCATTAACTTCATCTATTAATTTTAGGTTTTCCCAATTATCAATATTCTCACAGTGCCAATTCATTTTGCAACCTATACCAGTGATGGCAAACGTTTTAGAGACCGAGTGCCCAAATTGCCACCCAAAACCCACTTATACATCGTCGGGTGGCGGGTAGGTGTGGCCCATTGGGTGGGCGTGGCTGCGGTGGTAACAGCAGACTGGGTGGGACTAAAAAGTTCAAACAATCAATTCCAACTTTGCGAGATCTTTTTTTTCCCCGCAAGAAGTTAAAATTGATTGATTGGACCTTTTTTTTTGCACATGGCGGTGGAGACCTAAAGCAAAAAAGTTTTATAAAACCCAGCTGAAGGCCTAGGACTGGGGTGACGGTGTGCGTGCCCACAGAGAGGGCTCTGAGTGCCGCCTCTGGCACCCGTGCCATAGGTTCGCCACCACTGACCTATACCATTTAATAAATATCTAACAGTAAACTTTTTTATATTTAAATGTTTATCATATTCTCTTGTATCGCTCATTGACATAGAGCCACCATAAAAACTAGCATTAAAGTAATTATTCTATTCTAAGTTATGACGGTCTACGAAAAAATGACTTAAGGCCTGTAACACTTATGACTGACACACACACACACATACACATGTGATTGCAGCTTGAGCATTTGGCAACCAGCTTTATGATCAGTTGCACTGGCCACGTGATCAAGATTTCCTTTTTGGGGGGGGGCTGATTCCTGGCAAAAAATGCCCATTGGGGAAGCTGAATTTGTTTAATAATCATGTTAGTCACTTAAGAACCATGTGGTTTGCTCAATGGATGCTGTAAAAATTCTCATAAAATTGGGCCTGACTGCAAAAAATTACAACGGAAAATCTGGTCTTAATTGTGTCTGTAAATCACAGACTATATTTATTTCAAAATGTATAACTTGGGTGGAGTGAAGGTCTCTGTCAGATCAGCCCTCAGCTTGGTTTCTTAGTAAAGTAAGACAAAAGCTATGCAAGCAATTACGTCCCCCAATATGATTATTTGGCGGGCTTTTAATGAAACGACCAGTCGCTAATCTCGGGAGCAGCCGATGACCTTGGTTCCCATGGGAC
>NW_015418894.1:0-1511 GCF_001527695.2 Protobothrops mucrosquamatus | reverse complement strand
TTTATCCATCTTAAACAAATATATTTTTCTGAAATGGTCCAACAGTTCTCTCCTTCTTTCTATAACTTTTAGTAACAACTATTTTTCTTCATTTCAGATTTGTAATAGATAGTACAACTACAAAATGGACTGGAATTCTGGTCATAAGTCATTGCAGTTGTAAGTCGAAGCACCACATGACCAGAACCAATGTTTTTTTTAGCATTTTTTTACGACAGTTGTTAAGCAAATCTCACGGCTATAAATCTGAATCCACTCTCCCAAATGGGAAGTTTTGGCCATTAAGCAACTAGCCAGAAGTTGAGGAGTACCTGTACATAAAAATGTAGTAAAAAATGGAGTGACTTTTATCCCCATGTCCATCCCACTTTCATCCTTTTCAGCACTCAGTACTTATATAACTACATAACAGAATATCAGAGTTAGAAGAACCTTGGAGGTTTTTCTCGTCCAAGCCCCTGCTCAAGTAAGATACCTTATATTATTCTAGACCAGGGGTAGGCAACCTCGGCTCTTTTATGACTCGTGGACTTCAACTCCCAGAATTCTTGAGCCAGCATGGCTCAGCTTGAAAACCTCTCCCTTTCCCCTCAGCATAGCTGACTCAGGAATTCTGGGAGTTGAAGTCCATGAGTCATAAAATAGCTGAGGTTGCCTACCCCTGTTCTCCAAACTCTTCTTAAAAATCTCCAGAGATGGAGCACTCACAATTTCTGGAGGCAAGCCTTTCCGTTAATTAATTGTTCTCATTGTCAGGAAAGTTCTTCTTAGTTCTAGGTTGGTTCTCTCCTACTTAAGTTTCCATCTGTTACTTTTTGTCCTGCCTTCAGGGGCTTTGAAGAATAGATTTTTTGTTTTTCTCAGAACATTATGCTTCCCTTCTTTTTTTTACTTATCTCTTTCATTAACCCAGCCAATTCACTTCCTTAACAAATTTGAACAGTGTTCTTTCCCGTAATGTTATATATTATCTGTATTTAATTATTTTTTTTTAAAAAAAAACTTTTTAAAAAAGAAATCCAATTTATTTTTTTTCTAATTTTTTCCCTGTCCCTTTAGTTCATTTTTTTTTTAACTTTTAACTCCAAAATCCCAGCAAGCTTTTTGCATGTAATTCTTTTAAACTTTGTAGCTGGTTCCTTCCTTTCTGGTTTAATTTTTCCCAGATTGAAGGTATTCTCACTAGGTGGCATTAAGTACTCTGCTACTCTAAAGGTTTATTTACACTTTTAGATTTGCTCCATTTAAACATGCTTTAGAAAGTGGGTCAAATAGACCTAGTGTCCTTTAAGAACTTGTGTGAGGCTATGGGCATAATGTGTTCTCCCGTGGCTCCTAGTGTACCACTTGCAGTAACTTGTAGAGTCTCTCCGGACCCTGCAATTTCCTTACAAGGAACTTCACCCCCCACCCTCCACCCCGCAGAGCTCATGGGGGGAAACTCATGGCATTTCCTTGCCCGAAGAAACTCAGCTTGTGCTTATTGCTTGGCTGTCAGTCTTTGCTTCTCC
>NW_015418893.1:0-1511 GCF_001527695.2 Protobothrops mucrosquamatus | reverse complement strand
TAAAGTTGGAAGGGACCTTGAAGGTCATCTAGTCCAACCCCCTGCTCAGGCAGGAAACCCTATACCATTTCAGACAAATGGCTGTCCAGTCTCTTCTTAAAAACTTCCAGTGTTGGAGCATTCACCGCTTCTGGAGGCAGGTTGTTCCACTGGTTAATTGTTCTCACTGTCAGGAAGTTTCTCCTTAGTTCTAGATTGCCTCATGGCATGCCTCATGGCATGTTTCAGTATACAGTGCTAGTGCATAATTAGTATAAAGCAAAGTTTTGACTTTTGCTTCTAGAGCATATCGGGCCTTTTCCCTTCTCCTCTTCTTAGTCAAAAATAAATATGCTTAAGAGAGAAAGGTTAGGGAAATAGTTGCCTGCATAACTTTATGTTGTACTTTCTGCACTGTTGGATATGCATCTGAACAAACTTACAAACCATATTTCATATTTTCCCAAGAAATATGAATTGTCTTCATATATCACCCAGTCAATTTTCTGTCTAAACAGGGGTGTCAAACTGCTGGCCTGCGGGCCGGACACATCACACAGAAGTCGCGGCCACCCCATTGCCGGCAATGGCAAAACCGTCCCGATACGTTGCATGATGTCACATGATGTCACAAGTTTGACATGTCTGGTCTAGAAGCATCAACATTTAAGAAGATGATTAAAATAGACCTGGCAAGGTGTAGCCATTTTTCATGATTCAAATTTCCAAAATAGTGTTACCTCTTTGGGCACCTAAAAGACATAAAAGTGATCAGTTGAAAGATAGCAGTATTGCCTTTATCACAAATAGCCAGACAATAAAATACAACATGCCACCCTATATAATACAGCATTTTCTAATCTGCTGTTCTCCAAATGTGTTGGATTTCAATTTCTATAATCTCCCAAAGCATAACCACAGACTATTGGAACTCAAAATCAATACATCTGGGGGACAGCAAAATCAATACAATCTGAGGGACAGTATCTGAGAAGCTGAATATTGTACTTCCTTTTCCCCAAATCTTTTTTTTTTTTTTTAAATCTTTCTTGAGTGAAAGGAGTGAGACACAGCAAATAAAATGTGTGTTTGGTGGAAAAGGGATGTATGTGTATCTTCCTTTGTGAAAATGAGCAAGAATGCACTGGTCTACACACCAGCAGTCCAGACCTGGTACCATTTACCATCCCAAGCTGCCCTAATTGGCATGTTGGCCAGAATCCTGTACAGTATTGGTCTGGGGGCAAAAATAATATCCTAGGAAGTAAAATAACAAGAACCTGATAAATAGCGTAGCCAATCTTGAGGAGCCCTTCCCCTTCCTCTTCAGTCGTCTGCGATTTTTCTGCATCAAACCTACTAACCTCGTGCAACAAGGCTCACATGCACTTGCTTCCCAATCATCATCCAGCTCCTCCAATTTGATTTTAAGCTGGGGGTTGGTCCAATATGTATCTACAGAGACCAAAATATAAATACAGATAAAATTGTCAGATTTAGGAAACGAACTGTGCTGAACTACTAATGCTCAC
>NW_015418892.1:0-1511 GCF_001527695.2 Protobothrops mucrosquamatus | reverse complement strand
ACAAAGAACAAAAGGAACCATGATTAATTTCATCAAGTATGAGAAAAAGCTAATGTTTTTACAAACAGTACTTGTATAAACTCAAGTCAGCGTTCTCATTAGTCATGGCTCAAAGTTGGCAGTCCTTCAGTTTCTTTCCCTTGAGGAACTATGTATATGCATCACTATTTATGCTTGTTTATTCTGGGTAATATTTTTTATAATGGTGAAAATGATTCTAGATAATACTTTTCATTTTTATCATGATGAGGTATTGGGGGGTTGATAAAAAAAATAAGATGGCATCCACAGCTATCTCACATAAGCCTTGTCTGCTTGTTTATGCTCTATAAATTGCATGCACAGCACACATAAAAAAGAGATGGTGTACAGTATTTCATAGTCATGGTTACCATCTGGACAGGATCAGTGAAGAAATATGCCCCAGACTAGCACTTTTATCAGACGTTCAGATACTGTGACATGTTATGACTACAGTAATTATAATCATGGAGATAATGCATCTGATTCTCTGTGGAAGTAAAAGTTGTATTCTGAAGAAAAAGGATAGAAAGGATATTAATGGTTTTAAATATTGGTTTTGGAGAAGATGCTTAAGTTTAGAATATCATGAATAATCTGGACAAGAAGCTGGTGCATCATTGACCAAATCATCCCAGAGTTCTCGCTCAAAGCACAAATAAGCAGACTCAGATTACCATATTTTGACAAATTTATAATTTTAGGAAAGGTGGAAGGAAAGTAAAAAGAGGACGACCAGCAGCTGAATGATAGGCTTGATTATAATAGTGATGAGTGCACTGTTGGAAGACCTGGATAACCATATTGGTGAAGGATCATCCTGGAGAATGTTCTATCTATGTGATCAATAAGATTCAAAACACAAACTTCTCCAGAGCAACTGATCAATCCATCAGTCAGTCATGTTATGTGCTCCTGGCTACTTTCCTTCCTGACCAGAGGCAAGCTCGCCTGACCAATAACCAGCCAAGACACAGTGAAGGCCTTTTGTTTCGTTTATTGCAATAAGCGGGGAGAGAAGCTATCAAAGCTTGATTCTCTCCAAAGTTTTAACCCAAAATATTTCCTTCTTTATACATCCCTTGTCCCGGCCGCCACATCCCTCCTCTTTCCCCATTGGCTGAGGTACTATGAGGTTACACTCTTTCCGACTGCCTCCTACATATTTCCTGCTACATACTAAATCATACATCATATGTACATTAAAATTAGGAGATAATTTATGCAAGATGTGTCAGTTAATATTAATCAATTAATTGCGCATGCTCAGTTGCCTGAGTTCTCGCCCCCCTTTTTATGACTTCTTAGAAAAATAGGTTCTTTCCTGTTTTGCTAGTTATCTTCTATTACAGATGTTTTCTTCTTCCTTTCCCACTCTTAAGACCCAGCTATTTTTGCCTACATATTTCCTTTATATCCTTTCTTTATGTTAACCTTTCCTGTTTCCCATCATAGCTTCTCCACTCAGTAAATTTCCACTGCAGCAAATT
>NW_015418891.1:0-1511 GCF_001527695.2 Protobothrops mucrosquamatus | reverse complement strand
TTTAAAATACAATTAAAATGAAATATTGATTTTTTTGCCGTTTCTTTTTAAAATTATGTTAAAAACCAAATTAAAATCGAATTAAAATCAAATTAAAATATCCCTTAGGCCAGTCCCGCTAGCTGGAATAGCCATGTCTTGAGGGCGCGGCGGAAGGAGGGAAGATCCGGAATGACCCGGATCTCTGGGGGTAATTCATATATTATTATATATTGGGGTTGTTATCTGATGGTTAGGTATGAATATCTTTTATATCTTAGCTTTTTTGTCAAACTGAAACCAGAGATTATTTTATTATATAATTGTAGCTGTATCGAAGAGAGTTACAAGTAACCTTTTTTCTTTATGTTGTATTTGTTAATTTTTTGTATGCTACTTTTTGAACTTTCCCCATTGACCCTCCTTTCTACTTTTCCCTTTTTGTAATTTTATATTTTAACATTTTATCTCTAAAATTAATAAAAATTCTAATATACATAATGTAGAACTCCAAGAAAGAGTTAGATCTTTCAAGGAGAAAATGACCATATTGTAAGGTCCCAGTCCCTTACTTAAACTTGAGATACCATATCAATCTAATCAGATAACCCAAGCGGAGACTTCTTGATCGAGCAGCACTTTATTTGATCAAATTAAGCAGCTGGGTGGCCAACAATCTGGAACACTGGCAGAGTTATGAACACTGGCAGAAGTGCCACACCATAGAAAGTTGGTAGCATTGCTTTATAAACTTGTTAGCCAATGAAAATCAGACAACAGAGCCATTACATCATAAAGAAGACATCAATCATTCCTGTACACTCCCTTATTCCCTTCTTCAGTATATCCCATCCATGTACATGTTTCCCAAGCTTGCATGAGATTTCCCTCATGCAAAAGCTTATTACAAAAAGCAAGAAAGCAACAGTTAGACAAAACAATTTCCCTTTGTTCCAGAACCCTTCATTCCCCCCTTTATTTTTGTAACAAAATGCTTTCTGTTACTTGATGACCAATGATGTATATTCCTTTGTTATTGCGGTGATAGTCAGGACCTTGGCTAGCTTATGGGGTTTATCACTACTTACAGAGGATGCTATGACCTTCATCCCTGAGATGGTAGAAGTAACTGTTCTTTGGATAACAGGAATCAAAGATGGCAAAACCAAAAGACCTCTAAATGCTAACATAACCAGAAAATTTTCCCTTCGCCAATCACCAAAGATCTCTCCAAACCAGCTTGTGTCCATGGCAGCTGTCCAGGTTTCCGAAGAAGCTGGATATATTTCCTCTACACATACAGGCAGCAACATGTAAAAGGAAAGCCATACCCCCCCCCCCCTTTAATTTTGTAGTGTTATTTTAACCAATTAATTTTCTTTATCTTTCTGTACGTGTACTTCTTGCCTTGGGCTAATGGAGGTTCCTGCGCAAGCATAGTATAGAGAAGCAAAACAGCATTATGTTATTTTAAATGCCCTTGATTTGTAATAATTTCTCTTTTTTTTAATTTTTTATTGATTTTTCAATTA
>NW_015418890.1:0-1511 GCF_001527695.2 Protobothrops mucrosquamatus | reverse complement strand
TTGTAATAGAGAGTGAACAGGAAAACCGCTCTCAAAAGTAGGTGCAATTGGAGTAGATCGATTCTTTAGTCTACTCTTAAGTTCTTTATTTTCAAGGAACAAGAAAGGATAGACTTCAGGTTTGGACAGCATGAGAATTTCTGGCTATGGTTTGTTAATTTATCATTACCTTGGGTACTCTTTGTTTACTCAGTTATCATGACTCAGAAATTACTGAGTTACAAGGTTCACATATCATGCTGGTCTTAACAAACTGGTTAAACATATTAAGTGAATACAGGAATTTACAAAAAGTAATTGTCTAGATAGAAAAGTCTTTGATCTAAACTTTAGAAAGAAGTGAAATTAAAAGACTGACTATATAGGTCAGTGATGGCGAACCTTTTAGAGACTGAGTGCCCAAACTGCAACCCAAAACCCACTTATGCATCGTCAAGTGCCGGGTGGGTGTGGCCCATTGGCTGGGTGTGGCCAATTGGGTGGGCGTGGCCCATTGGCTGGGCGTGGCTGCGGTGGTAACAGCAGACTGGGTGGGAAAGTTCAATCAATTCCAACTTTGTAAGATTTTTTTTCCCGCGAGAAGTTGAAATTGGCTGATTGAACCTTTTTTTTTTTTTGCACATGGCGGCGGAGGCCTAAAGCGAAAAGGTTTTATAAAACTCAGCTGAAGGCCTAGGACTGGGGCGACGGCGTGCGTGCCCACAGAGAGGGCTCTGAGTGCCGCCTCTGGCACCCGTGCCATAGGTTCGCCACCACTGACATAGGTAGTCCTCAACGACCATATTTGAGCCCAAAATTCCTGTTGCTAAGCAAGACATTTGTTAATTGAGTTGTGCCTCATTTTACAACCTTTCTTCCCACAGTTAAGTGAATCACTGCAGTCGTTAAATTAGTTACACAGTTGTTAAGTGAAATTGGCTTCCCCATTCACTTTGCTTCTTGGAAGGCCACAAAAGGTGATCACATGACTCTGGGACACTGCAACCCTCTTAAATATGAATCAGTTGCCAAGCATCTAAATTTTGATCATGTGACCATGTGGATGCTGCAACAGTCATAAGTGTGCAAAACAAGTCATAAGTTTAGTTTTAGTTTTAGTTTTATTAAATTTATACCCCGCCCTTCTCCCGGAGGACTCAGGGCGGCTTACAGCCAGTTTAAAAACAATAATACAATACAATACAAAATTTAAAAGTGATTAAAAATAAATATTTAAAATAGGCCGCTTCTACTAAAAATTTTGTTAAAACCAATTTAAAATACCCCTAGGCCAGTCCTGCCCGCTGAAATAACCAAGTCTTGAGGGCGCGGTGGAAGGAGGGGAGATCCGGAATCACCCGGATCTCTGGGGGCAGCTCGTTCCAGAGGGTGGGTGCTCCGACAGAGAAGGCTCTCCCCCTGGGGGTCGCCAGCCGACACTGTCTGGTTGACGGCACCCTGAGGAGGCCCTCTCTGTGGGAGCGTATCGGCCGGTGGGAGGTAATCTGTGGCAGAAGGCGGTCTCGGAGGTA
>NW_015418889.1:0-1511 GCF_001527695.2 Protobothrops mucrosquamatus | reverse complement strand
TACGTGGCATTCCAGAGTAAATATTCCTAACAATTTGTTTCTCGTGATACAAAAACTTAATACATCATCCTTAACCTCTATATAAACCTCATTCTTCTACACAATACAATTATATATACAATTATATGTACAATTATATGTATGTTTCAATCCTATCGTTAGCTTAAGATCCGAGCGGTTCTCCTTGATTCATACCAGCAGTAAAATTTGTCCCAGATTTCGAAATATTCCAGTTCTGTCTTATCTTTCATAGCCATTGTAAGCCTGTCCATCTCTGCACATGATAAAATTTTATACAAGATTTCTTCTTCCGTTGGAATTCCCTTATTCCTCCAATTTTGAGCATAAACCAATCTGGAAGCCGTTAGAATGTGTAGCATCAAATAGAGTATGCCTTTGTCATACTTCTGCATTGTTATACCTAATAGGAAAAATTCTGGACCACTGAACTTAAGGAGAACGAATTTTGTTCTACTTTTGGGGGGAATCTTCTCAAAATTGCTTGCTGCCATTTCAATCCTCCCCCTGACATGTATAGGAATTAAGGCATTAAGGATTATAGGCTGCTCCATTCAAAAAGTGACCGCGCAGTTATTCAAATCATCACAACTTTCAGACGTCAAGATCTTGTTTGCAAAGCCAGGTGTGGGAAGAAAAACCAGGTCCAGTTCCAAGCCGGGAATAAAAATGGAGGCTGCTTTTGAAAGAAGGTTCTTGTTTATTGAAGAGCAGAATGGCATGCAGTTCTGGGACAGCTGAGCAATTGGTTTGATGAGGTACCTGGGTTTTTATACAGTTTTCACAGCATTTCATAATCTAGAGGCTTGCTTTGTGTGTTTTCTTATTTGATTGGTTTTACTTGTTTTGCAAAGGCTCGTGATGGATCTTAATTATCTCCTTCCTTGGTCCTAATCCTGTCAAACAAATATAATTAATTTTACCCCCTTATTTTTAGTCTGTCTATTACCTCCATTGAGCTCTCTTTGTGAATCAACAGGCCTGATTCAACATTTCTGCTTTTCGCAATAGCCAGGGGTTTCATGAGTGAAACATTGCGTCTGTGTTTCTTTTGCTGAGTTTTATCCTTGTGATTGGGGGGGGGAGCATAGTAAAAAGGATTGGGGGGGATGTTCTTACCACACATGTTTGGATGACGTTATGGTGCACCAAATACGTAGGGGACCATCTGATCTCTGGGAGGATGCTGCATACTTTTGCAAAAGCCTAGGAAAGTTGGCCAGAAGAGTCATAGTTATGGGGTCTTTTCAGTGGTGGCTCTCCAAGTTAAGTGTTAAATGGAAAATAAACCTGTCCTTGTGGCAGGGATAGGTCCTTATTGTTCTGTCCCCGTTCCGACCCACACACCCAAACAGCCAGCTGAGGGTTAAAGACTTCTCCAGACACCACTTCACAGATAAGAAACTTGGCAGCAGCTCCGTAGCTGCCTGCCAAGACCTTTTACTCCAAGCACACAGAAACAAAAACAATACACACAGTTTAAAGCCACAGCA
>NW_015418888.1:0-1512 GCF_001527695.2 Protobothrops mucrosquamatus | reverse complement strand
GATTAACAATAAAATAATCATAATCTAACTAACATTAATCAACTATTAATCTAACAAATCTATAACTTCCTTTAACTCTCTTTTAAAACAAAAATACAATTATTAAATACCATCATTTTAACATAGTTTTAAATATTAAAAATCAGAAGTTCATTCAAAAACCAGATGATATTTTTTGTTCCATATTTCGACTCAATATAAACAATCCATCTTCTCCAAACCAATATATATCTTTCTTATATATCTTCACATAAGTGGAAATCTTGGCCATTTCAGCTAAGTTTGAGACTTTAACTACCCAATCTTCTATAGTAGGTAAACCTTTCATTTTCCAATGTTGAGCAATTAACAATCTTGCAGCCGTTATAAGATTTAACATCAACTCCATTTCTTTTGCATCCAAATCTTCCAAAATACCCAACAAAAATATCTGTGCTTTAAACTTTATCTTTTTCTTAAAAATATTTTAAATGTTCCACCAAATCTTAATCCAAAATGCTTTAACCACCTTACATGTCCACCACATATGAAAATATGTTGCATCTAAATTTCCACATCTCCAGCACTTGGGTTGTAAGTTAAAATACATACAAAAAAGGATATTGTTTTTTGACTGAGACATTAAAAAAGGAAAAGATTCCATTTTAATGGAAACAATTGGAAGATGTAATTTTTACTTTTATACAACAGAGGCTTCAACTGAAATTTGTTCAGAAGGGAAGGATATTTTTAGGAAAATTTAAAGAGGAATCATAAGGTATTCAAAGGGAGGCATCAGATGAAATTACATGAAAAGTTCCACAGCTACAACAGATGATACTGAACAAAGTGCTACAAGTGTCAATTTTTCTAAAATGTTGGCTTGATTATGGATCATAAATGCTTAATATTGAATATAATTGGAGCAAATGCTCCCCAATTTTTTGGAAAAAAATTAAAACAAGTTGTAATTTGCTTATAAGAGACACATATTAGGAAAAAAAGGACATAAAATATTTTATTTACAAAAGTGGTTGTAATGTTTTTCAAAAGGAATTAAAAAAAAGAAAAGAAATGAAGTTATTTTATATATAAATTCCCAAGTAAAACAGAAGTTGCATTGACAGATAAGCATGGCAGATCTGTTGGGGTAGACGTTAATTTGTATATGGGACTGAGATTTTTATTTTGGGAATTTATTTCCCAAATATGGATAAACTACTATCTAACGGATTTATGGATAAGGTAATGATTTTTGCTAGGGGACTGACATGGAGTAGACTTCCCACAGCTGGATGGAACTTCTGAGAAAACTATTAAAATTATTGAATATATATTTTAAACAGAAAATATAGTAAAGAAATATGGTACTTAATTCTACATACAACAACGGCAGCAAGAATAGCATACGCACAGTTCTGGAAAAATGAGAATATACCATCAGAGGAAGAAGTGATAAAGAAAATCCTGGACTGTGCTGAGATGGACAAATTAACAAAAGAGATAAAAGAAAAGGAAGACACAGAATACTAT
>NW_015418887.1:0-1512 GCF_001527695.2 Protobothrops mucrosquamatus | reverse complement strand
GCCTCTCTCGGAGGCGGGCGGAGGAAAGGTAGCCAATGGGGAGGCGGAACGGGCGAGGCGCGGCTCTGGGATAGGCGCGCTCTCCTGGGCGGAAGCGGCGGGGTGGAGGAAGTGGGGCTGCACGTGGCGCTGGGTACCGTCCCGTCCCATGCGCTGCTCTACCTCGCTGAAACGTGCTTTAAGTGGGTTGGGGTGGGGGGGTCGTGAGAACGCAGCCCGTGTCCAAGGAGGATTCGGGTTGGGAATCGTCCAGTTCTTGGTGTGAACGAGAGGCTGCTGGAAGTCTGGCTTCTCGATTCAGGGCCTTTATGTCCTGAAATGGTCAGATAATCACGTCCCTTCTGTTGTTGATGGATCTGGCTCTTGACTTCCCTTGCGGAGCGGTCCGGTTAGGGAAGGATTGTTAGGAATGGAGGGGCCGTCACGGAGAAGAGGGGTTCGGCCTATTCTGCAGGCAGGACAAGAAGCAACGGATGGAAAAGAAGAGAATAGGAGAAAGAATAGAAGAAAGAAAACAATAGGAGAGGAGAAAGAATAGAATAGAAGGAAATTGAATAGAAAGAATGCAATAAAATAGAATAAGAATAGAAAGAATGGAATAGAATATAATAAAAGAATAGAAGAAAGAATGGAATAGAATAGAATAAGAAAACAATAGAAAGAATGGAATAAAATAGAATAAGAAAACAATAGAAAATAGAAAGAATAGAATAGGAGAAAAAAGAATGGAATAGAATAGAATAGAATAAAAGAATAGAAGAAAGACTGGAATAAAATAGAATAAGAAAACAATAGGAGAAAGAATGAAATAAAATAGAATAAGAAAACAATAGAAAATAGAAGAAAATAGAATAGGAGAAAAAAGAATGGAATAGAGTAGGAGAAAGAATAGAAAGAATAAAATAGAATAGAATAGAAGAAAGAAAAGAATAGAATAGAGGAAAGAATAGGAGAAAAAATAGAAGAAACAATAGGATGGAATAGAATAGAATAATAACTTTATTGTCACTTTGAATGTACACTAATTGGCATACATTAAAATGAAATTTCGTTGCATACAGCTCTCAGGATTATCGAAGGGAGATCCAACCTGGAAATAAGGAAAAACATTCCTGACAGGGAGGACAATTCACCATTGGAATGACTTGTGGCTGCTCCAACACTGGAGGTTTTTTTTTTTTTTAAGAGACTGGACAGCCACTTGTCTGAAATGATACAGGTTAAGGTTAAGGTTAATTTAATTTGTATACCGCCCTTCTCCCGTAGGACTCAGGGCGGTTCACAGCATATTAAAAACACAAATACAAGATACAAAAAAATCATACAAAAATACACAAAATAACCCCACTAAAACCTAATTAAAAGCCAAATATTGATTGCTGTATTCCCATTAAAATTACTTTTTAAAAAACGTCCCTACCTAAAATCCCTACCTAAAATCCTCCCTAGGTCAGGCCCGCTTGCTGGAAAAGCCATGTCTTGAGGGTGCGGCGGAAAGTAAGGAGATCCGGA
>NW_015418886.1:0-1512 GCF_001527695.2 Protobothrops mucrosquamatus | reverse complement strand
AACATTCCATGCCACATAAATTCTTAATTCTATGTCACAAACAGCTGAATTTGGCAGCAGGTATTAGTTAGGCAAACTAGGTAAATTTCCATTGTTACTTGCATAATTCATTTTGCCTCTATTTGTCTTGAGTTGTTATGGAAGGACATTGAAATCCTATAAACCATCTTCTGATTCCAGTATTTTCCCATAGTTTAACGGATTAGAAATTTGCTTTCCCCCCCCCAGTTTATATGCAGCCTGTTGACCTTTTCCTTTTACAAAGGAAAACTGTGACTCCCAGGATGCTATTTTCTATGCTCGGCCTCAATTTCTGCCCTACCAGAGTAGGACCACACACACATGCAGAATTCAAATAACTGTAGGCATGCAGCTGCTTTTCTAAAATTCTTTGTTACTAGAATTCTTTCTTGAAACATCTTTTTCTCACTGTAATTCTTATATGAGGTAACACTTGGTTCTCTCTCTTAAAATCACCCTTGACTGCTTAAGATGATGATTTCCTCAGTCAGGGAAAAGGGACCTTGGTACTCTCCTGTCATGGGCAACAGAGTGTGAAAGTGTTTGCAGAGTATAGTTTCTTCTGAAGAGCTCGATAAGACTTCTTGGGTGCTTTTTTTTCTTGCTTTCTGATTTCCAATGAATTGCAACACACAATAATTTAAAAAACCAGTAACATTTTGTTATGTAGTACACCTAGCACTATCTACCCTGAACATTGTTCTACAGTTGGCTACCCAATTCTTGTACCCTCCAGATGTGTGGAACAATTAACTCTATCTTTCCCAGCCAACTTGAGACTGCTGATGGTAACAGAAGTTATAAAGCAGCACAACTGGAGACATTAAATTGGAAAAGGCTGTCCAAGAAACAGTGAAATAAGTTAAAGACATGGCAGCCTTCTCCATCATGAATGGTTTGGAAATTCCCAAAATTCTCATATGTAGATTGATGAATTTTGGAAGCTGAAGGCACACCTGTGGGCACATTTTAGCTGGGAAAGATTAGGATAGGGCAGTGGTGGCGAACCTATGGCACGGGTGCCAGAGGTGGCACTCGGAGCCCTCTCTATGGGCACACGTGCCATTGCCCCAGCCTTGCCTCCCCCCCTCCTCTCCAGTAGCCCCCCTGAAGGAGACTCGCCCTCGAGCATGGCCCACACGGAGCAGCGCAGCCAAGGACATGGCAGCCAGGCAGCGTAGACAAGACTCTGCCCTCACACCCCATCATGCAGTTGATGCTGCAGGGCGCGGGCAGAGGTTGTGGCCGCCATAGTGCTGCTGGGCTGCCTGGGTGATCTGTGGCGGGCCCTGGAGGTGGTGAGTGGTCCTGTGGTCAGGCGGGGCGGGGGATGGGGGGGCAGAGCAGGGGCAGGCAGGGGGTGGAGTGGGGGCGGGGCCAGTTTTTGGGCACTCAGTCTCTAAAACAGTGGTTCTCAACCTGTGGGTTGGGACCCCATTTGGAGTCGATCGACCATTTCACGGGGGTCGCCAAGCAAGGCTGTCCGCCATT
>NW_015418885.1:0-1512 GCF_001527695.2 Protobothrops mucrosquamatus | reverse complement strand
AATAATAATAATAATAATAATAATAATAATAATAATAATAATAATAATAGTAAAGTTGGAAGGGACCTTGAAGGTCATCTAGTCCAACCCCCTGCTCAGGCAGGAAACCCTATACCATTTCGGACAAATGGCTGTCCAGTCTCTTCTTAAAAACTTCCAGTGTTGGAGCATTCACCGCTTCTGGAGGCAGGTTGTTCTAACTGTCAGGAAGTTTCTCCTTAGTTCTAGGTTGCTTCTCTCCTTGGTTAGTTTCCACCCATTGCTTCTTGTCCTGCCTTCAGGCGCTTTGGAAAATAGCTTGACTCCCTTTTCTATGTGGCAGCCCCTAAGATATTGGAACACTGCTATGGATTTCAAGAATACAGTAATAGAAAATAGATTTTCTTGAGGTTGCAGTGATCATAGCTTCCTGGTTTTGTCCAACAGCTATTTGGAACATTTGAATTCACTATCACTTGTTTAAGAAGTTAAATAAGGGGACAACCTACCTGAGTTGAAATATAAAAGTGAGTACATAAGGCATCTAAGGCTGGACTTTAGACATGGATGATCCACTTTGTTTTTCTGCAAAGCCTTGAGAACCACCATCAGAAGATCTTGGAGTCCTAGTGGACAATCACTTAAATATGAGCCAGCAGTGTGCTGCAGCTGCCAAAAAAGCCAACACAGTGCTAGGCTGCATTAACAGAGGGATAGAATCAAGATCACATGAAGTGTTAATGGCACTTTACAACGCCTTGGTAAGGCCACGCTTGGAATACTGCATCCAGTTTTGGTCACCACAATGTAAAAAAGATGTTGAGACTCTAGAAAGAGTACAGAGAAGAGCAACAAAGATGATCAGGGGACTGGAAGCTAAAACATATAAAGAACGGTTGCTGGAATTGGGCATGTCTAGTTTAATGAAGAGAAGGACCAGGGGTGACATGATAGCAGTGTTCCAATATCTCAGGGGCTGCCACAAAGAAGAGGGAGTCAAACTATTCTCCAAAGCACCTGAAGGCAGGACAAGAAGCAATGGATGGAAACTAACCATCGAGAGAAGCAATCTAGAACTAAGGAGAAATTTTCTGACAATTAGAACAATCAATCAGTGGAACAACCTGCCTCCAGAAGCGGTGAATGCTCCAACACTGGAAGTTTTTAAGAAGAGACTGGACAGCCATTTGTCTGAAATGGTATAGGGTTTCCTGCCTGAGCAGGGGATTGGACTAGATGACCTCTAAGGTCCCTTCCAACTTGATGATGATGATGATGATGATGATGATGATGATGATGATGATGATGATGATGATGATGATGATGATGATGCCAGGATTGGTTTAATCCACAAAAGCCCACCATTTTTTTTTGTAGCCACAACCAAACACATACAAAACCACATATACACAAGAGTTCTAAGGATTGCATTTGGGCTGAAACCCCCCACTTTTGGTGGTGGATTCTTTATTCCTTTTAAAATATTCAAAATAGATGCCTTTTTGCATTTTTCTGATAAACTTAATCCCCTCC
>NW_015418884.1:0-1512 GCF_001527695.2 Protobothrops mucrosquamatus | reverse complement strand
ACTCAGGGCGGCTCACAGCATATTAAAAAACAACACAAAAAACATTTCCCCTATAAAACCAATTAAAAACCAAATATATTTATGGCTGTGTCATTATTAAAATCTTTAAAAAATTATTCCCTATTTAAAATTCACCCTAGGTCAGTCCCGCTTGTTGAAAAAGCCATGTCTTGAGGGCGCGGCGGAAGGTTAGGAGATCTCCTAGAGGGAGCCCACAGATCTCCTAGAGGGAGCCCACAGTTTCTGCTCAAGAAAAGCAGTGTCTTATTTCTGTCATGCATCTGACATGGGTCCCTTTGTATGGACTTCGGATAATATTTTATACAGTGTGCTTTTAGCCATACAGCTTTTTCCCCAAAGTCAATATAATCTAATAAAACCCATCCTGGAGAGACTCTGTGGGACAGTCAAGGTCATGTTGACCAAATGCCCATTAATAAAAATATCACTGGGAAAAATAAGTTATATAAACAGCGGGTCAGAGAAAGGAACCCTTATGGTTGTTATACAAAAAAAAACACAGTTTTGTGCGCTTTAAAAGTAAGAAAATATAGTCATGGGCCAAAATCTCTGGCGTGAAATTGGTAGCCTCCAATTTGCGGTTTTCTGGTTTAAATGGAATCTTTATTTTAAAAGGCCCTACAAGAATCTAATGAATGCTCATATACCAACAATGTAACTAACTGAAGTCTTGTTTGTACTTGACACATGATAGTGCTGGGAATGGAGAGAAAGTTCTATTTGTAGAAGTAAACTGGATTTGATGTATTTTAAGAAAAGTAGATTTAGTATCTTTTTAATTAATGAAGTCAATTTAACTCCCCTACAGGTTAGGAAAGGAAGATTTCCAAATTATATTACAAGTTGCATCACTATATTTGGATTCTGATTTGATGATTCAGACATCAGACATTTTCCCTAAACTGGTGCTCTCCAGCTGAACTCAGTTTGCAGCCAGAATCAGCTTGGAGAAAACTGGTATGGTATGTTTTTTAACCTGTTTTACACATGCACAAAAATTTGATTGCTCACTAATGAAAGTGAAAGAACATTCAGCCTATATTTTGTCCTTGGTGGTGCTGGAAGTAGATCTTGAGGCATATTATCTTAACAACAGAACACCTTTCTTTGTTTATTCCAGCGGTGTATAAACAGATTACCTCCTAGTGCAAAAACTACATGGAATCAGAACAGGTAATAGAATCTTCTAGGCCAAATATTCTACAGTTCTGTTACAGGAGAAATTGAAGAAAATCCTCATGATTTGATTGTGGTGTTCCCGCAGATGATGATGATGATAATAATAGTAGTAGTAATAATAATAATAATAATAATAATAATAATAATAATAATAATAATAATAATAATAATAATAATAATAATAAAGTTGGAAGGGACCTTGGAGGTCATCTAGTCCAACCTCCTGCTCAGGCAGGAAACCCTATACCATTTCGGACAAATGGCTGTCCAGTTTCTTCTTAAAAACTTCCAGTGTTGGAGCATTCACCGCTT
>NW_015418883.1:0-1512 GCF_001527695.2 Protobothrops mucrosquamatus | reverse complement strand
GGAAGAAAATTCCAGTTAGGGTTAGGGTTAAGTCACCGTGATCTCATACAGCAAAATGGAGATCGCCATCAAAAACAGAGTGGTTGGTTATGGTTAGGAAGGTACTGACCTTTCTAGTCTGCCCTATCTATGTTTCCTGGTAAAATACATGGGAAAAGCCCATTGGAGGAAAATTCCACTTAGGGTTAGGGTTAGGTCATCGTGAAGTCATAGAACAAAATGGACATTGCCAACAAATTCAGAGTGGTTGGTTATGGTTAGGAAGGCACTGGATTTTCTAGTCTGCCCTATCTATGTTTCCTGGTAAAATACATGGGAAAATCCCATTGGAGGAAAATTCCACTTAGGGTAAGGGTTAGGTCACCTTGAACTCCTAGAGCAAAATGGACATTGCCAATATATTTGGAGTGCTTGGATTTGGTTAGGAGGGCATTGACTTTTCTAGGCTTCCCTATCTATGTTTCCTGGTAAAATGCATGGGAAAATCCCATTGGAGGAAAATTCCACTTATGGTTAGGGTTAGGTCACCGTGAACTCCTAGAGCAAAATGGAGATCGCCAACAAAGTCAGAGTGATTGGCTATGGTTAGGAAGGTAATGACCTTTCTAGTCTGCCCTGTTTATGTTTCCTGGTAAAATACATGGGAAAATCCCATTGGAGGAAAATTCCAATTAGGGTTAGGGTTAGGTCACCATGAACTCACACAGCAAAATGGACATCGCCAACAAGTTTGGAGTGATTGTTTATGGTTAGGAGGGCACTGACCTTTGTATCCTGCCCTATCTATGTTTCCTTGTAAAATACATGGGAAAATCCCATTGGAAGAAAATTCCAGTTAGGGTTAGGGTTAAGTCACCATGAACTCATACAGCAAAATGGAGATCGCCAACAAAGTCAGAGTGGTTGGTTATGGTTAGGAAGGTACTGACCTTTCTAGTCTGCCCTGTTTATGTTTCCTGGTGAAATACATGGGAAAATCCCATTGGAGGAAAATTCCGCTTAGGGTTAGGGTTAGGTTACCATGAACTCATAGAGCGAAATGGACATTGTCAAAATATTCAGAGTGCTTGGGTATGGTTAGGAAGGTACTGACCTTTCAAGGCTGCCCTATCTATGTTTCTTTGTAAAATACATGGGAAAATCCCATTAGAGGAAAATTCCAGTTAGGGTTAGGGTTAGGTCACCATGAACTCATAGAGCGAAATCGACATTGCCAATATATTTGCAGTGCTTGGATTTGGTTAGGAAGGCACTGAATTTTCCAGTCTGCCCTATCTATGTTTCCTATTAAAAAATATGGGAAAATTCTATTGGGGGAAAATTCCAGTTAGGGTTAGGGTTAGGTCACCGTGAACTCATAGAGCAAAATGGACATTGCCAATATATTTGGAGTGCTTGGATTTGGTTAGGAGGGCATTGACTTTTCTAGGCTGCCCTATCTATGTTTCCTGGTAAAATACATGGGAAAATCCCATTGGAGGAAAATTCCACTTAGGGTTAGGGTTAGGTCAC
>NW_015418882.1:0-1512 GCF_001527695.2 Protobothrops mucrosquamatus | reverse complement strand
TCATTGTTGCTCCTACAATTGTTCAGCACAGCTCAATATTTTAAAAATAAAATAGGTCCTAAATGCAGACTTAATATCAAAAGCAAAGAACAAGTATTTTTTTACAGGCACATTTTTGTAAACTAGGGTGAGCAGATCTAAATCCTAAAACAATGCAAAATAATCAGAAATCACAGGGAACATTATTCAACACGATGTCTGTAGAGATCCACACGCATCTTTTTATAACAGAAACTTCTTTGACTCAAGAATTCCCTAAAAGTGGAAACAGCCTTAAATATTGTAGTTGACGAATTAAAGGCATTCGTGACGAATTACCCACCAAGTGAAAAATCAGAACTTTGGGATTATAAACTCTAATACTCTAATAATTCTAATTTCCCCCCTTCCTTTCCACCTTCCCCATTAATGTTAATTTTCCTCTTTCTTCTGGTGCCATCCAGAAAAGCAAAATGAAGCCAGCTGCAACTACGCAATCTCATTTCTGTTAAAAGAAATTTAGAGATCGAACGTTTGCTAACTTCGTTTGAATTTATCAGGCCCGTTTTATATATATATATATATATTTATTTCTTGTGAAAATATGTTTTCCTTCTGGTAAGATGACATTGAGCTAATCTGACAGGCTTGGAAAGAGTGATCACCCGTCTCTCCATTTGTTGACAAGTGTGCTTTGTAAATCAGTGGATTCTGTTCACTTACTCCCTCAGCACAGCCTAGCAATATCCATACATCAGTTTTAGAAAGATCCTCGGGTGAGCACCACACAACCCATCACTGTTGGAGAGGAGGGAGATTCTCTTTTCCCCTGCTGCCATCAGTTAGCTCGAAATGATTTATTATCAAGCATTGCTTCAGCTTTCTCATCAACAAATGCTATTTAGTTCTAATACGCAGGCACGCATGCATGCACACACTGAGCATATTGGCAGCTCAGGGTTGAACTGTGTGGGGTCTTTGGTGGTCTCTGAGCTTGGTGGAGAGCATTTAACCAGAAATGGTGTGTGCTCCATCACTGGAGACTTTTAAGAAGAAACTGGAGAAGCCATTTGTCTGAAATGGTACAAGGTCTCCTGATTGAGAGGGGGGTTGGGCTAGAAGACCTCCAAGATCCCTTCCAACTCTGTTATTCTGGGGTTGTTGTTGTTTTTTGCACATGTTTCATTACCAAACTAGGTAACATCATTGTGGTCTTGTCTCCTTCATTTTATCTGTTAATGCTTTTATCTGCTGTGGTTGTTTTTTTTTACACAATGGATGGTTTAATGTTTTTCAGTGTTTTTGTGTTGTAAGCCGCCCAGAGTTGCTGGATATGAGATGGGTTGGATATTCCAGAAAGAAAGAAAGAAAGAAAATAAAATAAACATCATAACGCTGATAATGTTGCCTAGTTTGGTAATGAAAATTCTGCAAGAAAACCACCAAGCTCAGAGACCCCACAGTCCTCCTCCTCCTTCTCCTCCTCCTCCTCCTCCTCCTCCTCCTCCTCTCAAAAAAGCCCGCTCCCTTCTA
>NW_015418881.1:0-1512 GCF_001527695.2 Protobothrops mucrosquamatus | reverse complement strand
CCAGCTTCCCTTCACCCGCTGGAGGTGAAGAGCCCAGCCCCCCCCCCTATCAGCTGAGAGCCAGATGGGGACAGTGTGGAGAGGGGCCCTGGGCCCAGCCCCAGAGTTGCCAGCCTGGCCTTCGGGGGTGGGGGGGTGGGATGTTCCACCCTTTGCCCTGGTGGGGCAACTGCCAGGCAAGGGTGGGTCTCTGCTACCCCCTCCTCCCCCCCCCAGTCCCACATACTTGATCTTGATGGCCTGGCCCATCAGGGTCACCAGCAGCACACAGTCCTTCACGGGCTCAGGAAGGGGGTTGGCGTAGGCGATCTCCAGCGTGGCTGGTGTGTTGGCAAACACCTTCGGAGGAACCTTTGGAGGAGAGCAATGGGTCAGCCCGGCACATCTTCCCAGGGCCACAGAGCAGGGCTCTCAGACACCCCTCCCCCGCCCATTCTCAGATGCCAGGCAGGGCAGAAGGGCCGAGGGGTGGGCGGGGGGCTAGGGGGTCTCTTCATTCTTTCACTGGAGGTAACTTTTTCTGCACCTGGAGCCCTTCCACCCTTAGCACAAATGGGAGCCCTGAAAAGAAGACCCTCCTCCCGCTTCCCCTCCCCCCTCGATCCACCCTGGGAGCAAAAGAAGATCTCTTGCTGGCTTTGAAGAGCAGGACTCAGAAACTCATGGCAGCCAAACCAACCACCTTTTCTCATCTTTAAAATATACTGAGATTCTGCAACATCATGGCCAGTTTTTGCCAGTTTGGGCAAGTTAAGGATGGAAATGGAAGCGGTTTGCCTCCTGTTCCCTGCCGGGAACCCAGAGGAATTGCCAAGCCGCCAGACCCCGTTGGCTGCTGAGCGTCCGCCCAGGGCCTCGGGGGAAGAGAGGCCCGTTCTTCTGCGGGCTGAGCCCAGGTCAGCCTGGCTTTCCAGCAGAGAGCAGAGCAGAGCAGAGCAGAGCAGCTCAGCCGGCCGGCCCCAGCTAGGAGAGGGCGGGGCCAGCAGTGCCAGCATCTCACACGGAAGCCACTCTGGGCTGGACACGTGGCCCTGAGGGGTCCTTGGGACCAGAGACGGGGACCGCTGGGGATGGACCGATGGCCACAGCCAGGATCAGGGCTTGAAGTTCTGGCTGCAGACATGGGTTGTGTCTGTGTGTCTGTGTGTCCAAGAGCTGCTTACCACAATGGAGAGGTTTGGGCTCTCCAGAGTGATGGCCTTCTCCACCAGCAGCTTCACGCCCCCGGGCACGTCGCACAGAGCGGTCACCAGCAGCTTCTTGTCGTCAGTCAGGGAGTTGCCGTAGTGGCCATAGGTGATCCGCAGGGGAAGGTACTTCTCTGGAAGCCAGGAGACCCCAGTCACAGGCCTGGCCCGGAACGAGCTCTCCCCTCCTCCTCCTCCTCCTCCTCCTCTGCTTCGGACCACTCAACCCCTCCCCCTCCTGCCCCCCCCAACCCTCCCAGTTCTCCCCAGGACTCCTCCGCAGACCGGGCCACCTGAAGCTGCTGCCTCCCCGGCCGCCCTCCCC
>NW_015418880.1:0-1512 GCF_001527695.2 Protobothrops mucrosquamatus | reverse complement strand
TAAAACCCCCCTAAAAATTACCCTAGGCCAGTCCTGCAAGCTGGAATAACCAAGTCTTGAGGGCGCGGCGAAAGGAAGGGAGATCAGGGATAACCCTGATCTCTGGGGGCAGTTCATTCCAGAGGGTGGGAGCTCCCACAGAGAAGGCCCTCCCCCTTGGGGTCGCCAGCCGGCACTGTCTGGCTGACGGCACCCTGAGTCATCAAAGGGTCCTTGTTCCCTCACGCTGGCTGAGGAATTCTGGGAGTTGAAGTCCACCAGTCATCAAAGGGTCCTAGTTCCCTCACGCTGGCTGAGGAATTCTGGGAGTTGGAGTCCCAGTCAAAAGGGTCATAATTCCCTCATGCCGCTGAGGAATTCTGGGAGTTGAAGTCCACAAGTCATCAAAGGACCAATTTTGAAGACCCCCCTGCCCTAACCATTGAAAGATGGCTGGACGTCAACTCCCAGAACGCCCCAGCTGGTATTGCTGCCTGGGGACTTCTGGGAGTTGAAGTCCCCTTATTTTAAAATGGATAACGTTCGAAACAAAAACAAAATACGTGCCTGGCTGAGGAATTCTGGGAGTTGAAGTCCACCAGTCATAAAAGGGCCAAATTGGAAGAGCCCTGCTTGTGTACTTCAACTCCCAGAATTCCTCAGCCAGGCATGCTGGCTGAGGAATTCTGGGAGTTGAAGTCCTAAAAGGGCCCAAGCTTGAAGACCCCCCTGCTTTCTGTGCATCCCAGGGCACCATCCTGTATTTTATACCTTTCCTTTTCCGGCTCCTGCAGCTTGGCGGGTGTGCTTGTGTGCTTGTGACGTGCCAACCGGCGGGTATGGCAACTTCCCGTGGGCGTGTTTCTCCTCCTCGGCCTTGGAAGAGGTTGCTGTGCCCTGGGGTGCCGCCTCCGTCTTTTTTCCCCGGCGGGGTTTGTCTCATTCCAGCCGGCTGACTCTCTCTCTCTCTCTTCCTCCTCTTCCTCCTCCTGGACCAGCGGTTTCCACAACACCTGATCCACCATGGCTGATGACCTCGACTTTGAGACCGGCGATGCCGGGGCCTCCGCCACCTTCCCCATGCAGTGCTCCGCCCTCCGCAAGAACGGCTTTGTGGTGCTCAAGGGCCGTCCCTGCAAGATTGTGGAGATGTCCACCTCCAAGACGGGCAAGCACGGCCACGCCAAAGTAAGTGCCCGGCTAAGGGGGGGGGGGAGAAGGCTTTCCACGGGGCGTTGAGTGGCATCTTCCCCCTTGCTTGCCCTCTGTGTGTGTTGTGTGTGTGTGTGTGTCCCATTGTGCAGCTGGCCAGATGGAGGAGGAGGAGGAGGGTGAGCAGGACCCGGGGGTCCTTGCCGCTTTCTCTGATCTTCGTTTTTCCTCGCAAACGTTTCCATGGCCCTCCTAGGGGACGTCATCAGTGCTAGGGGGAGAGGAGCTGGACCCTGGGGCCCTTGGGGCTCTCTGAGCTTGTTTGTTTTCTTGCAGACGTTTCGTGACCCAACTAGGGAACATCATCAGTGCTAGAAGGGA
>NW_015418879.1:0-1512 GCF_001527695.2 Protobothrops mucrosquamatus | reverse complement strand
CTGGAAACGGTATCATACTCCGATCTGAAGAAAACCTTAAAGGAACATTTCCAACCCAAGCAATCTGTCATGGCTTGGAGGCACACATTTCAACAGAGAGATCAGCGAGTTGGAGAATCAGCAAAAGACTACGTTGCGGCCTTGAGAAGAGCAGCTAAACCGTGCGACTTCAAGGACTTAGAGGAAAGACTGCGCGATCGTTTTGTGTGCGGACTGAGGAACACAGAATTACAACAGAGGCTGTTCGCCAGGGAAGATGTCTCCTTCCAAGATGCTCTGCGAGAGGTTTCGGCTGAAGAAGCTGCCAGTGGGGCGGTCAAGAACATGTGGCCTAAGCAAAACATTCCAGAGACTGCCACTATTCACAAGGAAGACGTGTGAGAGGATTCGGAAGAAGATCCTGAAGAAGAGGTGGACAAGTTTTACCAAGCAGCTGGGAGGAGGTCCAAAGATCGTCAGGACAAGGGCCCAGCTGAGCTTCATTGCCTCCGATGTGGTGGACGCCACAAGCAAGCGGAATGTCGGTTCCGTTCCGCCATCTGCCGAGCGTGCGGAAAGAAGGGCCACATCGCTGCGGTCTGCCTGGGTCGACAGAAGGTACAACCAAAGGAAGAATTGAATCTGAAAGGTACCAGGGTGCCCAGCCAAAACAGGGTGGGGTTCTGTGCAACACGCCGGAACATTTTAAGAATAGGCACACACAAACCCCTTAAAAAGAAATTAACACTCAAAGTGAAATTGCAGGGAGTTCCATTGTCGATGGAACTTGACACGGGGTCTGCCCTATCCATAATTTCCCTCAATACATTTCAAAAAATCTGCAGCAGCAGTGGCCAGAGAGTTTCGTTAAGGCCCTCTAATGTAATCCTTACGGATTTCCAAAATTCTCAAGTGTGCGTTAAGGGGGAGGCCACCCTTAAGGTACAGTACAAGAATTTTGCAGGCCCCCTAGACGTGTTGGTTGTGGGGGGTGAGCGAACGAGTCTCATTGGACTCAAGTGGTTTGAGGCCTTGGGAATTCAGGTAACAGGGCTAAATAAATTGCAAACACAGACCCTTGCAGACGTATGCAAGGAGTTTGTAGATGTGTTCAGTTCTGAACTAGGGTCCTATACAGGACCTCCTGTCTCACTTAAGTTAGATCCAACGGTACAGCCCATCAGGGTTAAGACTAGGAGGGTGCCATTTGCTCTTAAGAGTAAGATTGACGCTGAACTGGACAAGTTGCTCCAGCAAGGCATTCTAGAGCCTGTAGATTCCAGCCCGTGGGAAACCCCCATTGTAACGCCTTTAAAGGCAAATGGGGACATCCAGATTTGTGCTGACTACAAGTGCACACTAAACAAGGCCCTACAGCAACATGCGTATCCTGTGCCTGTAGTGAGCCACATTCTGGCTTCCCTCAAGGAGGGAAAATTTTTTGCTAAGCTTGATTTGGCTCAGGCATATCAACAGCTGCCTGTTGATGATGCTGCAGCTGAGGCCCAAACTATTGTCACCCATCGTGGGGCT
>NW_015418878.1:0-1512 GCF_001527695.2 Protobothrops mucrosquamatus | reverse complement strand
GCGGGACGCGGAGCGGCGCGGTGGGAGGCGGCAGGACGGGGGGAGGGGTTACCTGCATCCTGCCAGCCGAATTCTGGAAGCCTGCCTGAATACCCGTATTTTCCGGCGTATAAGACGACTGGGCGTATAAGACGACCCCCGACTTTTGAGAAGATTTTCAGGGTTTAGAAAGTCGTCTTATACGCCGGAAAATACGGTATCAGTCTTAATATTGCTGTATGCATAAACAAATAGAACTGGTCAATATTCTATACTGCCTACTTATTGTTATCCATTTGAATAAAAAGTAGAAAACAGAGTTCGTTGATTTTGGTGAAATTAATGTAATAATGCATTTTATTTTTCCTTCTTAATGTCACCATTGGGAGTCATATCAGTGAGCCAGTTTATCAGCAATCCATGGAGAAGCCATAGAAAGTGGTCCCGGATGACAAATATTAGAAAGGTCATACAATTTTGAACTTTGTGACCCTTGTAAATTTGAAACTGAAAAAGAAATAATAAATTTTGTTTTCTATATCCAATTAATTTTAAGATCAGATGATCTAGATTAAATATATTGCAATAATGAATTCTGTATTAGAGTAAGTTTAGTATGTAAATCTGCCAAATGTTGGCAACAGCATATACTTAAAATGGAAAGGCCTTAAGAATAATTTTAATGCCCAGTTGTTGTTCAACTTTTTCCACATGAAAATGAGATGAGCAACAGCTGGCTATTAGAACCATGTGAAATAAAGACTGGTAGAATTTTTTTAAAAAATAATTTATTTAGGGGATTGCCATTTCTTCCCAAATTTCTAGGAGGCATTGTGATAAGTCCAGACATATCACTTGGGAAAGAAAACAGGGGTTTTTTTTTAAATAAAAATCTTTGAATAAAAAGACTTGGAATTGAGCCCCAATATATACAATGTAGTATATTTTCCATTTATTTAGCCTAGTATTAAATTTTAAAAGCAAAAGGTCTAACAACAGTGGCTTGAGTAAAGATAGGTTGAGAAGTATAGTTGTGTTAAATTCTTTACAGAAGTAGTATATTTGGTTGGTTTCTAAGCTGAGAATGATTTTTTTTTCTTTTAGAAACATCTTTGTAGAAGTAAGTGTTGGGCTCTTTGTATTTATGTTTACAGGCAATAACAGAGAACTTTATCTTTCATTGTGTATCTGGTATAAAATAGTCAGTTTAACTGTTTAATTGATTCCTATAACCTGCATAGACAAACTAAAAATTCATCCAGAAATGTTAATCTGGAAGACTTGTACTCAGCACACTTAGTTCAGGTTTGAGAATCTATTTTATAACATTGAGCTTTAGGTTGTTTAAACATTGGATACTGGCATGCTGTTAATGGCAGAAGGGAAGCTGATAATTTCATGTCTAGAAAAATATGAAGCAAAGTTTAAATTCAGCTCGTTCTTTGCAAGACCTGAAACTTAAATTAAAGACAAAACTAATAAAAAATTTAGATGAAGTGTAATTCTGTTAGAATTAACTGAGCTAAAGGTAAT
>NW_015418877.1:0-1512 GCF_001527695.2 Protobothrops mucrosquamatus | reverse complement strand
ACAAGGATCTCCATTCAACAGATGCCAGAGGAAGGGAACACAGGTTTTAATGGCTTTCTTAAACATTAGTCAAGTTGGAGCCTGTTGTATATCAAGGCCACAATTGTTGTGTGTTCCAAAGCACAGGGGCAACCACTGGAAAGACATGCTACCTAGATTTCCTAACATTACAAGATTTAAAAGAGAAAACATATATATATACCCTTCCTATGGGAGCCTGTGAGATGGTAGATGTTCATGGGAGAAGGCAGTCCCACAAATATATTGTAATCAGCAATTATTGAAACACATTCATCAATAAAATTATCATCCATTTTTGTCAACCAAATTTGTCAACCAAATTAAACCTGTTCAACTCTTCTCTACAAAAACCAATCTGTTTGTCACATGGTTACTAAGATGAAGTGAAACTTTAGAGAAAAACGTTGGCAAGCATGAATGTGAAATAATTTGACTGCCAACTCTGAGGAGACTACGTTTGTGCGGGGTTTTTTGCCTTCACAAGAACTCCACGTGAAGTCCAACTTAATTGCTTCTTTTCCAATTAAAAATCTGCCAAGAACCAAGACACTGCACTTTTTACATGTAAATAATATTTTAATTTACACCTCACATGCTTTAGTCCATTCAACGTGAATGTATATGATCACCTGGGAATCAGAGAAAGTATTGAGATTGAAGGAATTTCTTAAGGAAAAAATGATGTGCCCTTTACATATAAACAAAGAATGAAAATCCTTTGGTCACCTTTTAAATGCCATCAAATAGTCCAATCCCCTAAATTTTCTTAAATTTTATGTAAAAACTTTTTCCTCCCACATCATACACAAATATTACCCTAGGACAGATACATAAAAGCTCATTTTTATGAGCCTTCTCATCATTAGGGGCAAACATAATTTAACATTCCAAACATGACTGAAAATGCAGTAATACATACCAAACTTTCATCTCTCTGGATCAAACTTTCTGTTTTGCATTCTCCCAATTTCCTTTTTTTCTTTTAAGTGAGAATTAGCTGTTCTGAGGATGAAAAGAAATATATAAGGTTTTGTATATGTTTTGATTTTTAAAACATGAATCAAATACAATGTTCAACTTGACAGGACATGGCTGGTCCAAATGGGAGGGCCTCTCTTGTACAATGTCAATTGCTCTCTCTTCAACCACCAAACCAGAGCTACAATTTATTGCTCCCATAATATTGCTCCTGGTTCCATAGTTAGACATAACTTAATACAAATTGTGAAGTGTTTTATAAATAAGTGGAAACATTATTTAATGATGATAATGATGATGATGATGATGAGGAGGAGGAGGAGGAGGAGGAGGAGGAGGAGGGGGAGGAGGAGGAGGAGGAGATGGTGGTGGTGGTGGGAAGGAGGAGGAGACAGAGGCAGAGGATGAGACAAAAAATTCTCATAAAGATAAAGTGGGGAAACCTTAGTTAGGCCAAACACAGTGGAATAATATGAATATATGAATATTATTTGGTTTTGTTCTTCTTGTTTT
>NW_015418876.1:0-1512 GCF_001527695.2 Protobothrops mucrosquamatus | reverse complement strand
CCGGCGCGCGCGCGCCCCCGTCCTCTTAAACGCGGCTCTCCAGCCCCTCCGCCTTCCTTCCTTCTGCCGCCGGAGCAGCGCCATGGCCAAGGAAGGAGCCGGGAAAGCCGAGGAGACGGAGCAGATGATCGAGAAGGAGGCGCCCGAAGGCGGCGGCGGCGGCGGCAACGGCGGCCTCGGCGGCATCAGCGGCGAAGGCAACAGCGGCGGCGGCAGCCCCCCAAAAGCCGGGGATGCTAAGGAGATGCGAGCCGTGGTGCTCTCCGCCTTCGGGGGCCTGAACAAGCTCCGGGTGTCTAAAAAAGTGATGCCGGAGCCTCAGGAAGGAGAGCTGAAGATCCGCGTGAAAGCCTGGTCCAGTATTCTGGCTTACTATTAATTATTAATAATTATTATTTTATTATTAGTATTATTATTATCATCATCATCATCATCATCATCATCATCATCATTATTATTATTATTATTATTTTAGTATTATTATTATTATTTTAGTATTATTAGTATTAGTATTATTAGTATTAGTATTACTAGTATTAGTATTACTAGTATTAGTATTACTAGTATTAATATTATTAGTATTAATATTATTATTATTATTAGTATTAGCATTATTAGTATTATTATTACTACTATTATTAGTAGTAGTAGTAGTATTAGTATTAGTATTATTAGTATTAGTATTATTGGTATTAGTATTATTAGTAGTATTATTCAGGTTAGCCAGCGGTCGTCTGGAAGCATCTTCCATCCTTTGCGTCTCTCTCTTTGGATTTGATGGGCAAACGGGCGTCTCGGGGGGGGCGGGGGGAAGAGATTGGAGACTCTTCGGCTCCAGTGTAGTGAATGAGTAAGACAAGAACGGGTTGGTCCCATCCCCCCCCACCCCAAAAAAAGAACCCTCCCCCCCATCCCCGTTTCATTCTCCAGCGACTTTTGCAAAGTTCCAGCTCAATCTCCGGGGTAGGGGAGGGGGACGGTGAATTCGGTAGGGAGGTCCCCACCACCACCACCACCACCTTTGTCCTTTGCAATGGATGCCTGCCTTAACCATCACGGAGAAAAAAAGCCTTTTTTAAAATAAATAAATAAATAAAATTTAAAAAAACAACAACCCACCTCTCTCCAAACAAACAAACAAACAAACTGGGGCCTGTTCCCAAGTTACGGAGCATTTGGTTAGAAGAACAGCCTTTGACTCAGCAGCAAATGCAGCTCTGCCCGTTAAGTCATGGTTGGTGGGAAAATGTGCACGAGATTGCAGGCAAAAATGACTTATCTTTTTTCCCCCTTTCTCCCTCTTTTCATCTCTCTCTCTCTCTCTCTCTCTCTCTCTCTCTCTCTCTCTCTCTCTCTCTCTCTCTCTCGATAATGGGGTGACGGTGAATCTTAAGAAAAAAAGTGAATCATTTTGGCCATGTTTTTTTCCAAAGGACCCAGTGTATTAAAAACCCTTTCAAGGTTGTTGTTTTTTTTTAACCTATCTGTGTATCAGGAAGCCTTTTCCAAGGG
>NW_015418875.1:0-1512 GCF_001527695.2 Protobothrops mucrosquamatus | reverse complement strand
GGTGAAGAAGGCAAGATGGCCTTGGCGCAACGTAATAGAGCAGAATAGAATAGAGTAGAGTAAAGTAGAGTAGAGTAGAATAGTTGGAAGGAACCTTGTAGGTCATCTAGTCCAACCCCCCGCCCAAGCAAGAGACCCTACCAAAAAAAGAAAATATATACCTATACATGTACACACCTATACATATGATAGAAGAATAATAGAATAGAATAGAATAGAATAGAATAGAATAGAATAGAATGTGATAGGATTAAGTGAATGGTTTTCAAAATGTAATATTGAAAGAAAATTTTAAAATTCAATCTGCTGTGTAGTGGAAATTTACTGAGTGGAGAAACAAGCCTGTCAAAGAGTGTAACCTCATCGTATCTAAGCCAATGGGGAATGAGGAAGGATATGGCGGCCCGGACATTTCCTGTATTTGAGGTGCTGCCACAAAGAAGCGGGGAGGGAGGGGCAGAAGCAAAAATGTGGGGGAGGCTGTCTCATTTGGGGAGTCCGTACAGCGCCTGGCACAGAGCCCAAAAGCCAGCCCTTCCCTCTCAGCCCCAAGGAGGAGCCAATGGCAAACCAGTTCTGAAACACTTGGTCAAAAATAATAATAATTAAAAAAAACGCAGTCGGGGCAGTCGCCAGGAATCACAAAAACTGGCTAGATCAGGGGTCTTCAAACTTCGGCCATTTTATGACTTGTGGACTTCAACTCCCAGAATTCCTCAGCCAGCTTGCTGAGTTGGCCCACAAGTCATAAAAGGGCCACGTTTGAAGACCCCTGGGCTAGATGGCACCAAAAGGGGGGAAACATCACCAGAGAGAAAGCTGGAGACTCAAATGAATTTTCTTCTGCACAGAAAATGTTCAAAGACTCGGCTGGCACCTTAAGCGCGTGTATTTCATAGGGGGGGGGAATCCTCTATCTAATCCCTTATTTCTTATTATTCCAGAGTAAAGGCATTCATTTTTCCAAAGCTCCAAACTTCTTTGTTGGGTTTTTTTTTGGCAATAAAAGCCATTGTTAACAAGGTTAAATTAAATTTTAATTAATTAAATTATTTTTCCAAAAATTAAAATCCCCAACTCTGCCCAACCTCAACCACCCTGGAAACAGACCTCAGCTCACCTCAGGTGGTGTGCACAATGCACCGGATACTCCATGCATCGTTTTTTTTTTGTGCAGTTTCCTTTTGCCTTTTGAACTTTTCACCAGCTGGATGAATAATCCATTTGCCGGATGATGTTGCAACTGGTTGAACACCTGTACCAAAGGCATAGTCTACGTGGGGAGAGTTATGCGGTGGGGTGCCTGAAGATCCTGGCTGGGGCAATTATTGGGAGTGGGACAGAAGAACTGGTAGAAGTCAGTGGGCAGAATTGGTCTTTCTCACTGCACTCCATAAAGTCTGGGAGCAATTAGAAACTACTCAGAAAAAGCTATAGCAGCAACATGAAAAAGTGACAGCTTTTAAAGATCAGGGTTTGAGGAGACAAGTTGGCTGTCCATGTTACACTGAC
>NW_015418874.1:0-1512 GCF_001527695.2 Protobothrops mucrosquamatus | reverse complement strand
ACTCTCCCCCCACCCCATTATCCCCCTTCCCCTCCCTTCCCCCCCCTTCCCCTCCCTCACTTCCCAGAACTGAACACAGGGTTACCAAGCCATTATAATATCCACAACTTATCTACCATACTCTCTAATTTTAAAATAAACAACATCCTAATTTCTTTAACCTTCTTCATAACATTCATTCTACTAACATAAGAAATTTTTTTATTCATAACCTACATAATAATTTTTTATCTCATATCTCTTCTGTATATAAACTATCCATCTTTCCCATATTTTAATATATCTTTCCTGATATTGATCTTTCAAATACGCGGAGATTTTTGCCATCTCCGCCAGGTTAGAGACCTTATTTCTCCATTCTTTCTGCTTCTTTGTGGTTTCTTTGTGGTTTTAGTCCTTTTGAATGTGGGGAATGACTAGATACAATAAAACTAGACTTTTGTATGACAGATGTGCCCTTTGAAATAAAACACACTCTTTTGGTCATACTTCAGATCAGGAAGAAGGCAGCCAGACATAGGCTTCAACTGAATGACTAATTTCTGGCACTGCTGTTCTCTGCTCTGTTTATTGGAAGCTGTTGTGACCAAAATATTGTTTACCTAGAGCAATCAAATCACTTTGAAGATACAACATAATTTATTAGCATGAAGTCAATTAACACACACACACCTGTGTATGTGTGAATAAATATATGGAAGTTGGAGATCCAATGGAGGATGGAGTCCAATTTAAACTCCTTCAACCAAGACCAGGATGAGGAGGGAGACTGATGGGAACAACCCCCAGGACAGCTTTGCTGTCAACCCATGGGCAGAAAAAACCCTAACCCTAATCCTGACCTTTCACTTTTGAGGATATTAGTGTCACCAGACAGCTTTCAGAAGATGGATACTCAGAGTTGCAGCTCTTAATTCATCAATATGGCCCACCGCTACTTTAGGGAGATGATCGGCATGGCTGGAGTCTCCATCTTTGTTTCTTTTATTGCCCAAAGGAACCTGTCCAAAAGAAAGCTCAGGTAGTCTCTGTGGGAGTAGTTTTATGTGACAGAGTATTGTATGTGTCCGGAGAGACTAATAAAGCAATTCACAGAAGGATTTCTATAAAGTGATGTTTTTCTTTCTTTTAAGAAGAAAATCTTTCTTCACTAGGAAATTACATTTAAATGGAAAGCCCAAGTATCTGATGTAACTGTATTCTATGGAAAAAAATGTGATTTGCTACAGTGCTTCACAAGGAGCCTGATATGGCATTTCCTCCACTGCAATGTATTTATGTGTGTGTGTGTGTATGTGTGTGTGTGTGTGTGGAGAGAGAGAGAGAGAGAGAGAGAGAGAGAGAGAGAGAGAGAGAGAGAGAGAGAGAGAGAGAGAGAGAGAGAGAGAGAGATTCCTTATGGGAACAAAAAGTAATAATTGACAGTCATGACAGTCTGAGTTGTATCTGTTTAATCAGTTAGTGGCATGCTAGTTTCCCAGAGCAATGTAAAGGAGTTTAAAAAAGAAAATA
>NW_015418873.1:0-1512 GCF_001527695.2 Protobothrops mucrosquamatus | reverse complement strand
TCCTGGAGTCTGCAGCCTTGTGGCTGCATGCGGTGGTCAGAGAACAAAAGGACTGCCCTTAGGCTAGCGTCCAGGGATGCCTTTGAAGCTCCGCCCCCTGACCCTTGCTCCCTCCCCTTGCCCTGTTACATAGGTATACATAGAGTTATACAAGATACATAGAGTTATACAAGAGTAAATGGATCTATGATCCAGAACACTCCCCGCTTGGAAATTAATATTTCCACTACTTACTAACTGAATATGAAAAAAATAAAGATATAGCATTAAAGTATACAGTACTCAATGTTGACTAACTTGTGACTACATAGGTAAAAACTTGGTATCAAAACATGCACAACTATTGGTAAATATAAAGCATGCACAATTATGCAAAAAATAAGCAAGTGTTACATCAAACAATGCATAAACACAATACATCAATTGAGGTTTTATTTTCTGGTTCAGTCTTCATCAGCTACGGTGCCAAATCGGAGATCAGCCTGGTACAAGTGTCTTTGAGTCACGACCTGACTCACGTGGCTTCACGATCTGAAAGTCAGCTTGGCAAAGTAGTTCATCAGCTGGGTGGGCCCGGTGTGCAAGTCCCTTGGGCCAATAGTTCTGGTATGCGTTCTTGTCTCTAAGGGAGACAAGGTCGTCTTCCTGTAAAGGAAACTGGAACCAAAGCTGGAACAGAAAAACTGGAACCCAAAGCTTCTCAGGAACAAAGGGAACTGGATTCACAGGATACTCAGGAACTGAAGAACCTGGAAAAACAAGAACAGCTGGATCTGGAAACACGGGAACAGCTGGATACTCAGGAACATCTGGATGCTCTGGAACAGCTGGAATTGCAGGATCAGGAACCACAGCTGGAACTGAAGAATCGGGAACAACAGCAGCTGGAACTGAAGGATCAGGAACAACAGCAGCTGCAGAAGACTCAGGATACGCAGGAACCGAGGTATCTGGAACCACCGATGGAGCATTGAGGATGGCTGCTACTGTTGTCATCAGGGTAGTGAGGACTTCATGTGTGGGTGTGGGTGTCTTTAGCGACATAGAGTGCATGATTTCGCGGGGTGCACCAATCATGTGCTCCCACGTTTCGCCTATGCGCGATGTAAGGGGAAGGCAATTTTTGGCCGGCAGGCATTTGTCAATCACTAGGTCATGGCAAATGTCTTCAATAGTCTTTAAGTCCTTGCAGACTCCTATAAAGTTCATTCTTGGGATGCTAAGACAAGTGATCAAGGTGATCAGAACTATGCCTAATCTCAGGTGCTTCCGCTTAGTCAGGGGTTTGAAGCGGAGTGGTTGATGTTTACTGGGTGCCTGAAGTTGAAGGTTGGCGCGTTGAGCCGTTTGTCTATTTGAACAGACCAAGAACTCAGGACTTTCTAGCCAGGTCAATTCTGTTAACTGTGTGGCAAGGTTGGGCCACTTCACTTGGTTGTTGCCTGTTGGCACATGAAAGGATGTTTCAACACTCTTCATTCTATTGCCTACATAAACGTAGAAATGTCTGCT
>NW_015418872.1:0-1512 GCF_001527695.2 Protobothrops mucrosquamatus | reverse complement strand
CTTAGCCGGCAGCCAGTACTTACTTTTTTTTTTCTTCCTTAAGTGCCGGCTCCGCTCCTTACTTTCCTTTCTAGCCAGTAGCTAATTCTTAAAGGGGAATGTGCCTTTTTAAGCTAGTTCACTCAGCAGCTTGTCTTTTCTGTCTCTGGAGGCCTTTCCTTGTTTGATCAATATATGGAAGAGGGAAAATATGGGGGGGAGGGGTTCAAATTCTTCCTTCAGAAGATGGGAATGAGAAAAAGGGAGGCAGGGAAGGGAGGGAGGAAAGGAAGTCCCGCCTTAGCACTTGGCCACCAGCAGCTCTGCCATTGACTTTGCTTGTCAAAAGGTTGCAGAAGGGGATCACATGACCCTGGGACACTGTGACCATTATAAATATGAATCAGTTGCCAAGCATCCAAATATAAATCACATGACCCTGGGCATGCTGCAATGGTCATAAATGTGAAAAATGGTCATAAGTCATTTCAGTGCAATTGCAACTTTGAACAGGTTTGTTTTTTGGTCATCAAGTTTTTGACACCTTACTAGGTGGTACTCGAATATTGCCATGTCCTAAAAGTGGTACAATCAGTAAAAAGGTTGAAAAGCCCTGCCCTATACTATACCTGTACATTTGGTTTTTCTTGCCTAAATGTAGAACCTTGCTGTTTTCACCATTGAATTTTATTTTGTTAGATAGTGCCCAGTGTTCAAGTCTGTCCAGATCCTTCTGTATCTTGAGCCTATCTTCTAAAGTGTTGGCTATTCCTGCCAGCTTGGTGTTGTCTGCAAATTTGATGAGTTCCCCATCTATCCCCTCGTCCAAATCGTTGATGAAGATGTTGAAGAGCACTGGGCCCAGAACAGAGCCCTGGGGCACCCCACTACACACTTCCCTCCATGTAGATGTGGTTCCATTGAGGACCACATGCTGAGTATGGCCGGTCAGCCAGCTACGGATCCATCTGGTGGTGATGCTGTCTAACCCACATTTTTCTATCTTGTCAAGTAGTAGGTTGTGATCTACTTTATCAAATGCCTTACTGAAGTCCAAGTAAATTATATCCACAGCATTCCTCTGATCCACTAATTTTGTCACATGGTCAAAAAATGCAATAAGGTTTGTCTGGCATGATCTGTTTTTGACAAACCCATGTTGGCTTTTAGTAATGACTTTGTTTCCCTCTAGGTGTTCGCTGATTTGTTGTTTGATTATCTTTTCCAGGATCTTCCCAGGTATTGAGGTCAGGCTGATAGGTCTGTAATTTCCTGGGTCCATTTTTTCCCCTTTTTTGAAGATGGGAACTACATCAGCTCTTTTCCAGTCCTCCGGTAGTTCCCCAGTGCTCCAGGATCTTTGAAAAATATAGTTCAGTGGTTCTGAGATCACATCTGCCAGTTCCTTGAGAACCTTGGGGTGTAATCCATCTGGTCCTGGTGATTTGAACTCATCTAGGCTGGACAGGTGCTCACTTACCATTTTCTTGCCTATCTTAACTTGTGTTTCTATTCTGTTTTTTATGGCACTAT
>NW_015418871.1:0-1512 GCF_001527695.2 Protobothrops mucrosquamatus | reverse complement strand
GAAGATAATCTAACAGTTTAGTAACTATAACAGTCATCCCAACATGAGTTTTTCCTCACATTTACCAAAGAAATTCTGGTTCTCCTTGTTCATTGGGCAAGGTGACAGGAAATGATATAATGAAAATGATGGGAAAGATCAATTTAAGAGCAGAATGAGTTAACTTGAAACACCTTTTAACCATAAATAACACTGAATGTTTGTAGCCTACTGCTTTCTAAGCCCAGCCTACTTCTCAAGGTTACAGAGAAAATAAAATATGTAAAACTATAGATGCTACATACAGCTTCTTTGAAGAAAGATGGAATATAACTGTGGTCTCATTACATAAATCATTGTCCATTTTTCCTCATTTTTCCCAATACGTCCTTTATTTGCAAAGGACCATTCTTTACAGTACTTCAGAAAGTTGTTCTGTACATTTATTCCTTTTGCTTTTGAATTTTCCTTTGGAAAGCAAAGTTACAACGTCTTCTCTTTGTGAATCTCAGATTTGCCCCATTTTAGATTTGTCCTTTAGTTTTTCCAAGAAAATATGGTCACTGTACTACTAAAAAACACCCTAATAAACATCACGCGAGCTTAAACGGACTCCAGAAGATGGTAGTCTTGTGGAAAACGAAAGAACTCTTACGAATTCCAGAGGGGTTTAGCAGAGAAGTTTATTTGCGCAAGGTTCAGAGCATATTAGAGATAGGCAATTCTGAACGAGGAGGGCGGGATTAGACTTCAGTTTTTATACTAATCTTCTTGAAGAACAAAGGGCTACACATTGAAATACACACTGTGATACATTAGGAGCGTTTCTCACAGGCATACAATGGAAGGTTCTGCTACATACAAAGTATCCATGTGCAAAGCGCATTTGGTTGCCACGTATTACTGACACAGAACTTTCCCAGTGAATTTTCCCAGTGATTATGCATTACATCATTGTTCTAGCACAGTGGTTCTCAACCTGTGGGTCGGGATCCCATTTGGGGTCGATCGACCATTTCACGGGGGTCACCAAGCAAGGCTGTCCGCCATTTTTTCCCCCTTTTCCGGCGGGTGCCTTACCTCCCTTGGGCTGGGCCAGCTGGTGGTCAGCCTGCTCCATCTCTGCCGCTTGCCAGCTACGCCTTGGCCGGCGCAGGGGGCGGAACCACGCATGCACGGCGCTCCCAGGCAGGGAAAGTCCTCGACTTACGACCGGTTGGGTAATCCTCGACTTACGACCGGTTTAGTCCTCGACTTACGACCGGTTGGGGTCGCGGCATTAAAAAGGTTGAGAACCACTGTTCTAGCAATTATGCAGACACATCATTATTGCAGTTATGCAGACAAATCATTATTCTAATAATTGTTCAATTTACTACATTAGTAGAGGACAGGAAGACCCGGAGGAACGTTCTCCCTGGGGGTCGCGATGGGTCGGACACGACTTCGCAACTAACAACAACAATAAACATCATGGCATTGAGCTATAGGACTGCTATTAGCTCAAGCAACAACATTTCTTTTCATGGGGAT
>NW_015418870.1:0-1513 GCF_001527695.2 Protobothrops mucrosquamatus | reverse complement strand
TGATCAAAATACAGACGCTTGGCGAAAGGGCTCCTATTTATGACGGTTGCAGAGTCGGGGGGGTGGTCACGTGACCCCTTTTGCGACCGTCCGACAAGCAAAGTCAACGGGGAAGAAGCCAGATTCGTTTAACAACCGGGTTACATAGTTAATAAATGCAGTGATTCACTTAACAGGAAGGTGGCAAAAATGGGGCCACCTTCCCTTAAACCAGGGGTAGCCAACCTTGGCTCTTTTATGACTCAGGAATCTTTTATGACTAAGCTGGCTCAGGAATTCTGGGAATTGAAGTCCACGAGTCATAAAAGAGCCAAGGTTGACTACCCCTGCTAAACCATTGTCTCGCTTAACAACAGAACATAAGTTGAGGACTACCTTTAAACCCCACGGGTAGGTTGGGTGAAAAAATTGTCCCATTAAATCTCAGAGTCGGATGGGGAAAGAGGGGAGGGGAGAAAAAATAACCCCGCCCTGTTGGTAAAGATTTATTTTATCACAAGCGGACAGGCAAAGGGAGGCCCGGCTTGGATGGAAAAAAAGAGAGGAATCACGTCGCCTTTCTATTTTTCACTGGACGAACGGGCAAAGAAAGAGATTCCCCCAGAAGTGTTTTGTATCATCTGCAGATTCCTACAACAAGCTGGCCTGCTGCCCGCGCAGACCGTGTCTCAGCCAGGGGCGGGAATGGATTTGTTTAATTTATGGCGACTTGAACTGTGAGCGAGGGCGGCCATGCCAGGCTCTGAAAAGCCTTGCTCAAGCTCTCGGTGGCTTTCTATTTTCCCCCCCTGCCGCCCTCCCTCCTCCACCATCCACGTCTTTGAAAGCCTAGCACAACACACACACATACACATACACACACAGAGCTCTCCTTTGCCAGAACTGAGTGGTGCAATCTCCTAGGTCTGGAGGGGAGAGAGAGAGAGAAAGAGGAGAGAGAAGGAGAGAGAGAGAAAGGAATGACAGCTTGCATCAGTGAATTTGCTGGACTCCCCCAGAAGCAGCAGTGGCAACGAGCGCTCTCATCAAGCCCATCTGCAGCCTGATTATAATATAAAGCCAAAGGATACACGGAGATTGCGTGACCTCTACTAAGAGGGACAAAAAAGAAGGCCGCACGAACGTGGATGCCCAGACCCGGCAGCTCCTTCGCAGGGGGGGAGAGGGAGAGAGAGAGAGAGAGAGAGAGAGATTGCCATCCAAGCAGATTGTGCTTCCTCCCCATCTCTCCCTGGGGGTCACTGGCCACCAGAAAGAAAGCTGGACTCTTGTGGGGGGGAAGGTGGGGGCAGTGATTTTAACCTCTGGCCTGAGGCATTAAAATGGACGGCTTTCAAAGGCAAGATAGGCACAAGGACCATGGAATCTTCTAATTGCTCTGCTTAGCCAGATGCTGTTTCCTATTTTACCTCTAACCTCCAAATGTGCAAAGGAGAGAGAGAGAGAGAGAGAGAGAGAGAGAGAAAGAGGGAGGGAGGGAGGGAGGGGGGGAGAGAGAGGGAGGAAAGAAGGA
>NW_015418869.1:0-1513 GCF_001527695.2 Protobothrops mucrosquamatus | reverse complement strand
ACACCGGTTATATTGCCATCATAAGTTGAGGATTACCTGTATTTCAAGTACAGATAGTCCTCGACTTACAACCACAATTGAGCCCAAAATTTCTGTCGCTAAGCGAGACATTTGTTGGACGAGTTTTGCCCCACTTTATGACATTTCTTGCCACAGTTGTTAGGTGAATCACTGCAGTTGATAAGGTAGTAACACGGTTGTTAAGTGAATCCAACTTCCCCATGGACTTTGCTCACCAGAAGGTTGCAAAAGGGGATCACGTGACCCTGGGACACAGCAACGGTCGTAAGTATGAACCAGTTGCCAAGCATCTGAATTTTGATCCCATGATTATGGGGACGCTGCAAAGGCCATAACTGTGAAAAACGGCCGTTTTTTTCAGTGCCGTTGTAACTTTGAACGGTCACTAAATGAACTGTTTGTGACATGCAGGATGTGTCTACAGCAGGGGTAGTCAACCTTGGCTCTTTTATGACTCGTGGACTTCAACTCCCAGAATTCCTGAGCCAGCACAGCTCAGCTTGGAAACCTCTCCCTTTCCCCTCAGCGTGGTTGGCTGAGGAATTCTGGGAGTTGAAGTCCACCAGTCATGAAGGGGCCATAGTTCCTCCATGCTGGCTGAGGAATTCTGGGAGTTGAAGTCCACAAGTCATGAAGGGGCCATAGTTCCCCCATGCTGGCTGAGGAATTCTGGGAGTTGAAGTCCACGAGTCATAAAAGAGCCAAGGTTGACTACCCCTGGTCTACAGAATTAAGTCTTAAGCTTCTTTCCTAGGTGAGGTTTCAAAGTTTATAGACAGCTCTGCAGAATTACAGTAGCTGTGCATATTTCTTGAAGCTCAGCTTGAAATGTGAGACACTATCCGCTTGTTACATCAGATTCTGACTGCTACAGGGATCTTACCTGGAAGCTGGCAAAGCAGTTCTTAAAGAAAGCAATAACATCTTAAGCCAGACTAGATCAGAAAAGGAGGGAACAGCTAATTGGTGAGAAACAGCTGGGGTAAGGAGAGAAGAAGGGGGGGGGGGTAAAACACAGAAATTTCTTTTAAACATCTAAGACCTTTTCAAGCCTTGTGCAGGAATAGAGAACAGGTGCCATTTTATACGGGAAAACATAGCGTTACCTGGTGCACATTATTCATTTTATTCATTGTTATACACAGACTTCCTCTACCCCTTTCTACCCAGTTCCTCATTGAGGAGTATCTAGTATGTCTGACAATGCAGGTTAACTCATGGTTCAATTGTTTTTCTTTCTTTTTGATTGATTGCTTGAGGGTCATCAAGTTGGTGTCAGCTCTTGGCAACCATATAATAATAATAATAATAATAATAATAATAATAATAATAATAATAATAATAATAATAATAATAATAATAATAATAATAATAATAATAATAATAATAATAATAATAATAATAATAAAGTTGGAAGGGACCTTGGAGGTCATCAAGTCCAACCCCCTGCTCAGGCAGGAAACCCTACACCATTTCGGACAAATGGCTGTCC
>NW_015418868.1:0-1513 GCF_001527695.2 Protobothrops mucrosquamatus | reverse complement strand
CCCCAGCCTACACCGCAGGGCCGGTGGACGCCTCAGATGACAGCTCGGAGGGCGAACCCCTGGTAAGTGGACGCATCGCACCCATCCTCAAGACAGTGACTATATTCATCCCCCCCATGGCCGAAGCCGTGAGGGTGAGAGCATTAATAGACTCTGGCTGCACCCGCTGCCTCATTAGCCCGACGCTAGTGGGGAATCTCGGCATTCCGTCGAGGAGACTGGAACAACCAATCTCATTTGGCCAGTTAGATGGATCCATAGCAGGGGGGTGCCAGCTACCCTAGCCACTTTACCAATACACCTCTCCCTGGGCAAACATGAGGAGGACATAACGTTTGTGGTGACCCCAGGCATGGAATGCCCAATGATCTTAGGGTTGGAATTGTTACAAAAATGGAACCACTGGGTGAATTGGAGGACGGCAGAAATCAAATTCCCGAAGGGGGACCCTATGGACTTAAAATCCCAAGGGGGGCTACCAGAATCAAGAACAGAAAAAGCATCCATGGGAGAGGAAAAGGGACTACCAGAAATACCAGAGGAATACAGAGACCTTGCTGAAGTTTTCAGTGAGGAGAGGGCGGATGAGCTCCCCCCCCACCAACCCACACACTGTGCGATTGAATTCAAACCTGGGGCAAAACTCCCGAAGCCCAGATTATACTCCATGAGCCCAAAGGAGAAGGAGGAAATGGAAAGATTCATAAAGAAAAACCTAGAAAGGGGGTTCATTGAGCCAGCCAAGCCTAAAGTGGCTTCCCCGGTCCTCTTTAGGGAAAAGAAGAGCGGCTCTTTACGCTTATGCATGGATTATAGGGCCCTGAATACAGTAAGTGAAAGCAATCTATACCCTCTGCCTCTCATGAAAGACATGTTGTCACACCTCTCAAAAGGGAAAAAAATTTCTAAACTAGACCCAAGGGAAGCTTACTATCGCGTGAGAATCAAGGAAGGGGATGAATGGAAAACTGCATTTAACTGCCCCATGGGGTGCTACCAATTCAAAGTCTTGCCATTTGGATTACAAGGGAACCCCGCAGTATTTATGCAATTAATCAATGACGTTCTAAGGGAGCACCTATTTAAGGGGGTCCTTGTTTACTTAGACGACATTCTTATCTTCACCGAATCAAAAGAGGAACATGTCAACCTAGTCAGAGCAGTTTTAAAGAAACTGCGAGCTGCCCACCTATATGCCAAACTCTCGAAATGCAAATTCCACCAGGAAAAGATAGACTACCTAGGTTATCGCATATCCCCACAAGGCATTGAAATGGACCCAGAGAAGGTCAGGGCAGTATTAGACTGGGCACAACCCCGCACAAGAAAGCAACTACAAAGTTTCCTGGGCTTTGCAAACTTTTACCGTCAATTCATCCCCTCATTTGCTCAGATAGCCCTGCCCCTCACTAACTTACTAAAAACAAAGGGAGCATCCTCAGTAAAACCTAACCAGTCACTAACATGGACAATGGAGTGCCAAACAGCGTTTGAGAGATTAAAGAGACTTTTT
>NW_015418867.1:0-1513 GCF_001527695.2 Protobothrops mucrosquamatus | reverse complement strand
TCAGCCGTGGATCCAGGAGGACTCCCAAGTTGCGGGCCCTCTCTGAGGGGGCCAAAATTTCGCCCCCTATAGTCAGCGATGGAGTCAGCTGACTATGCCGAGGCGCCGGCAGCCACAGCCACTCAGTCTTGGAAGGGTTGAGCCTGAGTCTGTTCCTCCCCATCCAGACCCGTACGGCCTCCAGGCAACGGGTCATCACATCAAGGGCATCGTTGGGGTGGCCTGGGGTGGAAATGTACAGCTGCGTATCAAGTAGACCCCTTACCAGAGTCTTGGAAACAGGCTAAGATAATTTTCAACCTTAAATCAGGTAAAAATTTCCAAAATTGGCATCTTTTAGGCCCATCTCACTTTTCAATACAGATTATCAACTGTGCACTAAAATGTTAGTTAACCATTTCAAAGTGATTATAAGTAAATTATTAATATGCTATACCTCGATCTGGTTTTATTCCAAATCGAAATATATACTGCTCAGAAAAATAAAGGGAACGCAAACCCCTTCAGTTCCATGGTAAAAGGATCCCTTTATTTTTGTGAGCAGTATATATACATGTATTGGGAAACTATTAAAACTTATAAAAATTATTAATAAATTTTCACTAGCTATATATTCTTTATTCTTTAGCTATATATTCTTAAGGTATATTTAAAGCCTTTGACTTTCTGGGACTACTGTATTTAAAACAACTATTAAATAAATTTAAACTTGGGGCCAGCTTTTGTAAGATGATTGAACATATTTATGGACCAACTAAAGACAGATAAGTTATACATCAAATGTTATAATGATTTTAAGAGGCACCAAACAGTATTGCTCCTTATCACCTTTATTATTCAATTTACCTATAGAAGTATTGACAGTAGCATTTAGATCCAATTAGATTTTAAAATTGGGTGAATGGTTTATCTTTTACATCTTTTGGCAGATGATAAGTTTCTGACTCTCCCAGAAGATTTGGAGTTTATGAAACTGCATAGGAACTGCCTCCCTTTGAGTCATTTAAATATTTGTACCTTTTACCCCAATTGTGCAGCAGCTTTTTAAACTGCTCCTAGCTGTCTCTCCCTTTGTGTGCACCTACAACCACTTGGTTTCATGTTTTTCCCAGCAAAGTGAAATATCTGTGCATGACCTGAATAGATGTGGATGCTTTAATTATTCAAAGGGAAATGCTTCATACTGTATGTGCACTTGTTCATTGCAAAGCCCTTTTCAAAATACCTGTCATTTGCATGGTCCTGAGAGATACAGTTTTCCCACCTTTCAGCTTGATTCTTTTATCCGTACTTCAAACTCTCAACTTGTCAAACTGGTTTCTTTCCTTTTGTGATGCAAATAATACTGAAAATATTGAGAATCCATCATTTCACATTACCTGCCATACTGCTGATGCTAAATTCAGTTCAGATGTATTATAATTAATCTAAATTTAGTACCAACCAGGATCATCTTTAGGATATTTTATCCAGTTGTACCCTATATTTGGTCATTTGCTCGGTTAAATTGTTA
>NW_015418866.1:0-1513 GCF_001527695.2 Protobothrops mucrosquamatus | reverse complement strand
TTCTCACTTTGTCAGCTGTGTCAGGGAGGGAAGAGACAGGGGAGGAGAATTACCTTGAGTGCTTTTTGATGCACCCTGTCGACCCAAATATGGGAGAAAGAAATCTTTTGCCTGTATCAGCTCAAACTAGAGCCATCCACAGGCAGCAGTCGCAACTGCGACATCATTTATATTTTTTTAAAATTTGGATTGCTAACAATCTCAGAAGGGTATGTTTGGCTGATGAGAGCTAAAAAGTTCGAAATAGCTATTCCATTCTCCCTTAATTCTTTGTTAGCAGTCCAAATTCGATGCACCCTAGGATTGGAGCGCAGGTGGATTGCCTGGGGCCCGTGACGAGAGCTAGGAGCCGGGTGCAACGAGCGCAATGCTTATAAATAGCCTCCCCACCTTCTGGAGGTTACCCTGACGATGCTGGTAGTGACCAGCGAAAGCTAGGTATATTTTAATGTATTAAAACTTTTTATAGTTTTATAATTTTCCTGGTGGTCGTGTATTTTATCTCAGGCAATATGAATTTACCCAGGAATCAGGGTTTTATTTTTAGTACTATCCAAATTTCTTTTTCTGACAAAGAGTTAAAGAATTAAATCAGGAGACCGGTCTGTCTGAAAAACTTCCTATATATATATTCAAAATTTGGATTGCTAACAAAGAATTAAGGGAGAACTGGAATAGCCATTTCGAACTTTTTAGTTCTTTTCAACCAGACATACCCTTCTGAGATTCGAACCTGGGCTGTCTGCATGTTAGGCAGATGTATTAACCTCTAGACCACAGGCTCTTTCTCACTTTGTCAAAGATTCCTTTCTCCCATATTTGGGCCGACAGGGTGCACCAAACTCAATATATATATAGCCTAGGGGCTAATCTGCTTAACATGCAGACAGCCCAGGTTCGAATCTCGGAAGGGTATGTCTGGCTGATGAAAACCAAATAAGGTTAGAAATAGCTATCCCAGTACTCCCTTAATTCTTTGTTAGCAATCCAAATTTTGAAATATATATATATATATCTCCTTAATGGTTGCAAAAATGCGAATCCCGGGCATGTTTATCCAATGATGCAATCAGCGATCTCCGGGAGAGGTACAAACCAGTTGTTTATTGTTAAAACAATACTTAAAACAATAAAAACAGTTATATACACAGTTAAAAAACAACTTAGCTTTCTCTGGTCCTCGGCCAGCGTCCTCAGAGTGAGGCTCGGGGTGGGGAGGTTCTTTTTATACCCTTGTTGATCTAACTCGTCCCGCCCTCTCTTTTTTGCACTCCAATTCTGCACTTTTTTCCCTTGTCATCCTTGCCAGGCCTCTCCCTCCCTGTGCCGTTGCTGCTGGTATGCTTTCCAATTGCTCCCTCCTGCTCTTTACAGGATACCCCTTCCAACCTATTCCTGTCAAACTTCCCTTCTCCAGTTCTCCTCCCCCCCTGACCTGCCGATCTATATGCTGTTCCTGCCTTCCATCATCCATGCCTGTCAATCCCCCCTTCTCCGGTTCTCCTCCCCCCCT
>NW_015418865.1:0-1513 GCF_001527695.2 Protobothrops mucrosquamatus | reverse complement strand
CGGGCTGGGCGGCAGGCGCTGGGGGCATTGGTTCCTGCCCTTTCCCGGGCCGCTGAGCCAGCCTCGTGTTTCTCCGGGCTGGGGAGGCGCAGCAGGCGGCGGGGGGATTGGTTTCTCTCGTGTTTCCCCGGGTGGCAGGCGGCGGGGGGATTAGTTTTTTTGCCGTCCCCGGGCTGCTGAGCCGGCCTTGTGTTTTTCCGGGCCGGGCGGCAGGCGGCGGGGGGATTGGTTCCTGGCCCTCCCCGGGCCACTGAGCCGGCCTCGCGTTTCCCCGGGCTGGGCGACAGGCGCTGGGGGCATTGATTCCTGCCCTTCCCCAGCGTTTCCCCGGGCTGGGCGACAGGCGCTGGGGGCATTGATTCCTGCCCTTCCCCGGGCCGCTGAGCCGGCCTCGTGTTTCTCCGGGCTGGGGAGGTGCGGCAGGCAGTGGGGGGATTAGTTTCTGGCCGTCCCCGGGCCGCTGAGCCGGCCTTGTGTTTTTCCGGGCCGGGCGGCAGGCGGCGGGGGGATTGGCTCCTGCCCCTCCCCGGGCCACTGAGCCGGCCTCGCGTTTCCCCGGGCTGGGCGGCAGGCACTGGGGGCATTGGTTCCTGCTCTTTCCCAGGCCACTGAGCCAGGCTCGTGTTTCTCCAGGCTGGGGAGGCGCAGCAGGCGGCGGGGGGATTGGTTTCTCTCGTGTTTCCCCGGGTGGCAGGCGGCGGGGGGATTAGTTTTTTTGCCGTCCCCGGGCTGCTGAGCCGGCCTTGTGTTTTTCCGGGCCGGGCGGCAGGCGGCGGGGGGATTGGTTCCTGCCCCTCCCCGGGCCACTGAGCCGGCCTCGCGTTTCCCCGGGCTGGGCGACAGGCGCTGGGGGCATTGATTCCTGCCCTTCCCCAGGCCGCTGAGGCGGCCTCGCGTTTCCCCGGGCTGGGCGACAGGCGCTGGGGGCATTGATTCCTGCCCTTCCCCGGGCCGCTGAGGCGGCCTCGCGTTTCCCCGGGCTGGGCGACAGGCGCTGGGGGCATTGATTCCTGCCCTTCCCCGGGCCGCTGAGGCGGCCTCGCGTTTTCCTCGCGTTGCTGCCCGGGCTGGGCAGCAATGGTGGCTGGCAGGGGCATTGGTTCCTCCCTGTCCCCGGGCCGCTAAGACGGCCTCGTGTCTCCCCGGGCTGGGGAGGTGCGGCGGGGGCGGCAGCTGGCGGGGGCATTGGTTTCTGTCCGTCCCTGGGCCGCTGAGCCGGTAAAATCAACGGACTTGGAGGTGCTGCGGCTGGCTTTTTGAGTCGCCGCGGACCTCCATTGACTTCCATGGGGACTCTTGCCAATGAAGGGGCCAATTGAAATTGCTTCAAGAATCGAGCTGCAGGATGGCTTTGAGTGGCAGAGACACAGAGAGAAGCAAACGCATCTCCACAGGAGATGCAGCAAGGGCAGGAGACGAGGAGGAGTCAGCTATGTCTGTGCACAAGCCCCGAAAGCTTTCTTCCTCTCCCTTATCTTGCCTTTCTTGCTGGCCCTCTGATGTAGGCGTCTGC
>NW_015418864.1:0-1513 GCF_001527695.2 Protobothrops mucrosquamatus | reverse complement strand
GCTCTTCCAGCAAGCGGACCTGACCTAGGGTGGATTTTACATTGGGTTTTAAATATTTGGAAGACGCAACATTAAAATTCGGTTTAATTCGGTTTTAAGGGGGGGATTGTATATATGTTCTGGTTTTAAATATGTTGTGCGCCGCCCTGAGTCCCTGTCGGGAGAAGGGCGGCATATAAATTAAATTAAATAAAATAAATAAATAAAATAAAAATAAATTATCAGTGTTAGAAGGGAATGGAGTTGGCTCTTATTTTTATCTATTAGTGGCTTGTCTGTCAGTGTTGGTGGAAGTGGTCGTGATACTTCCTTGATTGGGGTATCTTTTACTTCTTGATTGTTGATCGAATATTAATCTTGGTGTTAATCTCTGCTCATCTTGATATTGATTGCTGGTGAATAGGTTCTTTTTGTTTCCTTTAGATTGTCTCTTTTCAACGGTATGTACACATTGTTTATCTCTATGCGACTGTTCATGGTTGATTTGTCTTGAGTGCCACAAATTCTCTGGTGGTTTTGGACTTGGCTTGATCTAGAATTCTCACACCAAGATTAATACTGGATTAACCATCAAGAATCCAGAGTCCCCTCACTGCAAGATGGGTAGCAAACCAATTTAATAAATAAATATAAATAAACAAACTACCAATGCAGACAAAGATGCTAATTGTAAACAGTTGGTGGCTTGAGAGTGCTGTCCCCGTCTTTTTAACTTGGCCTATTTCTGTACCATCTTATGGTATGTACTTGAAATCTGCTCAGTCACTTAGATAGCGAGATGGGTGGTGTACAAATTGGATGCACAAATGCATAAAATAAAATAAGTACTGGCTTCCTTGAGGCCACCGTGCCATAACCAAAAGTCTCTAACAGTTCCTGCCAAATTGCCATGATGTTAATGTTACAGAGGAAGAGAATTGAGTCCATTAATGGGCTGTTGCTAACGCTGTTTTAATAATTACTGAAACTGAAAAATATTTATTTCAAGCATGTTCTGCTGTTCACTCTCTCAGCTTTTCAGGACTTTTAGCGGTTCGGTCCCCCTGTTTCTTTAACTCAACCTTGCCCACCCAGACAGCTACAAAACCAGTCTAAAGATTCCTAACTGGATCCACACAGCTAGTGCACAGGGCCAAAGTTGACTGTGGACAGGATCTATTTCCAGCAAGATATGCTTCTAAGCTATAGGTCAACCCTTCTGGCCTTAAATCATGTTTCTTGTCAACTGATTAACCTGGGATCTGGAATACTGAAGCTTTAGCAGAATTCCTTACCTCTTCCTCCACTGGTTGAAGAATGTAGTCAACGAGGACAGATTTCTAACTCTCAGCAGGACACGTCCAACGGACCTCAAATCTCCCCTTGTTGATTCTTGTAGGACATTTTCAGTTGGTTGAGCAAGTCAGGCAGTTCTCCAGAGATAACACGATGGTGTCAAACGGGAGGAACTGGATGGTCTCCAACCTCAAGTCCGGAATGCAGGCAATGCAGAGGCCTGATATTAGTTAACAAT
>NW_015418863.1:0-1513 GCF_001527695.2 Protobothrops mucrosquamatus | reverse complement strand
TCTCGACGACTTACTTAGCGATGGTGGTTTGGAAGGCTTCAGCTTTGGTCTTCAGGGCCGTGATACGTTCCAGCACTTTCTCCTGCACAGGAAGGAAACGGTTGGTGGGCCACAGGAAAAGTTCTCACAGCTAGGAGAAATATCTTCCTGGGCTTCAAGTTCACTGCAGATGGGGACTGCAGCCAAGAAATTAAAAGACGCTTGCTCCTGGCGAGGAAAGCTATGGCAAATCTAGACAGCGTACTAAAAAGCAGAGACATCACCCTGCCAAACAAAAGTGCGTATAGTCAAGGCCATGGTTTTCCCAGTTGCAATGTATGGATGTGGAAGGTGGACCATAAGAAAGGCTGAGCGCCAAAGAATTGAGGCCTTTGAACTATGGTGCTGGAGAAGACTCCTGCGAGTCCCCTGGACCGCAAGGCGATCCAACCGGTCAGTCCTAGAGGAGATCAACCCCGACTGCTCTTTAGAAGGCCAGATCCTGAGGTTGAAACTCAAGTACTTTGGCCACCTAATGAGAAGGAAGGACTGACTGGAGAAGAGCCTAATGCTGGGAAAAATGGAGGGCAAGAGAAGAAGGGGACGACAGAGAATGAAGATGGCTGGATGGAGTCACTGAAGCAGGAGGCGTGAGCTTCAATGGACTCCAGAAGATGGTAGAGGACAGGAAGGCCTGGAGGAATGTGGTCCATGGGGTCGCCATGGGTCGGACACGACTTCGCATCTAACAAGGAGAAATAAAAATGTTGGGGACGGCGAAAAGCCTCCGTTGCTCCCCGATTCTTTTTTTTACCTGAACCGCCACCCCGAAGTCGTTGCCGTCCTCAATTTTGGGGATCATGAACTGGATCCAGGTGGTGACCTGACCGGGGGGGGGATCAGGAGAAAGAAGGCGGAAGTTACTTTGCGGGAAGAAAAAACAAAATACGTCGTTTTTTTTCACCAGATAGACCGCCGCAAGGAAATCCCCGGCCAATCAGAACTGGGGGAGGGAAGTCGAGACCCCCGGTTGCCAACTTACCAAAATGCATTTTTCTTTAAACTCACGAACTTCAGGTTTCACGCGATCCAGAAGTGAAATGAGAACCTCGTTGCCTTTGAGAAACCCACATTTTGGAGCTGGGAATTGCAGGAGAAGAGAAATTAAGTCCATAAAATGCTGGGAAATACTTTTAAAATTCATTCCCCTTTTCTTTTTTCTTTCTTTCTTTTTCTTTCTTTTTCTTTCCTCCCTCCCTCCCTTCCTCCTTCCCTCTCTCCTTCCTTCCCTCCCTCCTTCCCTCCCTTTCCCTCCTTCCTTCCTTCCCTCCCTCTTCCTTCTCTCCTTCCTCCCTTTCTCCCTCTCCCTTCCTTCCCTTTCTTCCTTCCTTCTCTTCCTCCCTCCCTCCTTCCTTCCTTCCCTCTCTCCCTCCCTCCTTCCTCCCTCTCTTTCCTTCCCTCCCTTCCTTCCTTCTCTTCCTCCCTCCCTCCTTCCTTCCCTCTCCCTCCCTCTTCCCTCCCTCCTTCCTCCCTC
>NW_015418862.1:0-1513 GCF_001527695.2 Protobothrops mucrosquamatus | reverse complement strand
AAAATTATATTGCTTTCAGGGCAAACATTTCTACAAAATATCTCTTTTAAATGTTTTGCTTACCCACATTGTTTTGAAATAATGCAGAATAGCACTTTTTTAAACATTTTCTTTCCATATAATCTCAAAATACAGATAAATTATTACAATCTAAAGAACCAGGGCAAATGTTCCACAGATTCTGCCAAGAACTCCTACACTGATTTTCATAGCCTTGATATTGGAGGTTTGTTATAATTTTCCCTATAGCCATTTCACAACAATATACAAATGTAAAGTTTGATACAGGAAAGCAAAACGCAGTTTCATTTCATTTCTCAAATTCCTAGTCCCCCTGCCCGAATTAAAACCAAGACAATTGGCAAACTATTTCTGTATTATTTAGGCAAGTAGTGTTTTGACAATCTAACCAAATGTCCCCAAACAACTTTATATAGGAAAAAGAAAATAAAACATCCTGTTAAGCTATTCACAAAAGTTTGCCAATGGCATTAAAATCTTATCTACAGAAGTAAATATCAACAGCAAAACACTATTCAGATGATCTGCTTTTTCCTGCTACTTATTTCCTCTTTTATGTATCAATTTCACAAGCCAGGGGAAAGAAGCTAAATATTCAAAAACAATGTAAAATAAGGAAAAGCAGAAAGATAAATCTGAAGAAAATCAGTCCTATCCTCTTCAGAAGTAAAAAAAAAAAAAAAGAAAAAAAGAGGGGGTAACAGCACAGCACATTTTCTTACTAAAGTTAATTTCACCACAGCTTCAAAAGTTATCTGGAAATAAAAGCATCTTCTCTAGAGAGAAAGAAAAATAGCTGGTTTTTTTTTAAATAAAATTTTATAAATCAACCCCATCAAGTATAACACATAATTTAAGCATTCCTCTATAATCCTACCTTGAAGTACTTCTGACAAGTTATAACGGAAGTCCTTTGCCTTGGCTGCATGCATGGCAAAAATACAGATACCATTACTCACATACAGATACCATTACTCACATTATCAGAACCCACAAAACTGTCCATATTCAATTTTCATATTCATCTTTTCTCTGCCCCCTGGACTTAATATACTAGTAGTTATAAATACAATATATCTAATACTTTCCTAATCTAATTGCTTGCATTTTAATATTTATTTTGTGCCTTCAAGTCAGTCTTATTTTCTGATGACTAAATAGAGATGCAGTTTTCTTGATTTTCAGAAGTGTTTGTCATTGCCTTATTCCTAGGGCTCAGACAGAGTGAATGGCCCCAAATCACCCAGATGGCTTTGATGCCTAAACAAGAACTTATAATAATAATAATAATAATAATAATAATAATAATAATAATAATAATAATAATAATAATAATAATAATAATAATAATAATAATAATAATAATAATAATAATAATAATAAAGTTGGAAGGGACCTTGGAGGTCGAGTCCAACCCCCTGCTCAGGCAGGAACCCTACACCATTTCAGACAAATGGCTGTCCAGTCTCTTCTTAAAAACTTCCAGTGTTGG
>NW_015418861.1:0-1513 GCF_001527695.2 Protobothrops mucrosquamatus | reverse complement strand
GATGCCATCTGTAAAACATTTTGTAGAGGTTTTCTTTGTAAGAGGTGGCCAGAGTAAGCTTCTTATTCCTTGACCATAGTTCTTGCCAGATGTGCAGATCAAAGTTTAAACCAAAATCCTTACTCCATTTTAACATAGTTACTTTTACTTGTCCTTCATACATTGCCAAATCTAACAAATAATAGTATAGTTTTTTACTCATTTTGTCCTCTGATCCCAATACTATTTTATCCAATTCTATCGGTTCTAATTTAATACCTAACTCTTTTTTATCTTTCCAATATCTCGCCTGTAGTTGCAGGTATGCCCACCATAGTCACCTGTGAAAGCTGAATAGCACAGAATATTGTAAAAGGAGGATGTTTCCAACCCCAATTCACAAACTTTTTCTTTCTAAGTCTTCCACAAGGAGTTCTAGGGATGTCCACAGAAGGGTGAAAAAACAAAGCAATATGGTGGCCACAATGGCATAATCAAAATTGCCAGTTTTTTTATGTTGTGCAATACACATTAAGGAAAAGTGGAACTTTGATTGCGTCATTGTGGCTGCCATTTTTATTTTTGCTATTGTACCCTGTGGGCACCTCTGAAATCCACCCTAAGCAGTCAGGATGCACACTGTTACCTTGGATCAATAAGACTTCCTTTTTCTAGAGCATTTAACTAAGCGACTTTCTCATGTACTTTTTCAGTTTAATCAATTAATGTTACAAAGCCTTTCTGTGCAGAAAAAAAAAGATCCTTCACTTTCACAAGGAGATTCAGTCACACTGCATCTTTCCTTTTCCTCCCTTTAATTTTTTCAAGTGGGCACCTTCTTAGTGGATGGCCAATAAGTGGCTGTAACTCACAATGCTGCTTCTTGGTATAGCAAAGACAATACAGAAATCTGTAACTCTTTGCTCTTATCTAATGGATGTACAGGTTTTTTTTCTACCATCAAATATATTGTATATTTGGATTTTTTCTTTATTAATTTCTTGTTTGAGTTATATGGCTGTGAAGTACCTTGTAATGCTTTATTGTTTATACTGGGACCACTTTGCTTTTAAAAGGTTTTAAGTTTGCTTATTTTTATTTTTATTGCATATGGATATATTTAAATAACTGATATATAATCTTAGTTTTATAATCTTAGTGATTTGACTACCAATGATGAGAGGAAAACCATATGGGAAACTCTCTCTATTTCTCTACCTGGATTTTCACAGCCCAAATATGGTAGGCATATTTTATGAGAAGGAAAAAGAGATTAGCTTTAAATTTCTCTTTATTTTTTTCTAGTGTTTAATAAAAAAATATTTTTATTATTTTGTTTATTTAGAATATTGATCTCCCATTGTAAGAGTTGGAAGCGTAGAAGATGAGAGATGGGACAATATTTATAAATTGCAATATTGTAATTTTAAATAGTAACAGTAAATCGGATTAGTAAGTAAATAAACTGTACAGCACTTATGTTTCAATTTAGAAGTATACTAAATGTCCACTAGAGGGCGCCACATCTTGCTCT
>NW_015418860.1:0-1513 GCF_001527695.2 Protobothrops mucrosquamatus | reverse complement strand
AGCAAGCTAAGGCCAGAATTCTAACCTTCACACCCGGCTGGCTTAATGTCGAAACAAGATAGCCTAATAAGCCTTCCAGTTGGCTGGTTCTGCCTCCTGTTTAATAAATAAATGAGTTGGTGGCAGTCGGACTGCTGCACTATTGCTGTGGGTAGAGGTACATGAATTTAATATGGTTTGATTCAAAATGTTTTGCCACGTATCTAAGCACAGGCCGAGTCACCCTGTTTCTCCATATATCACAATACTTTCTTCTCTGATCAGCTGCAATTCTCCAGAGCTTCAGACAAAGAGAGGCTTTGCAATCACTTGCAACCTAATCCTTTAAACTGAACTGATGCCAAGGATTGCGCTAGGATGCATTTCTATTTTGCAAACCATATGCTCCAACACTGAACTACAGCCTATCCTCTTTAAGCCTTTCTGTGGTATTATCTGTCTCTAATCCAGCTATCATGCAATCAAAACCAATTATTAAATGCATAGTCCACCAGCCTTAACGTCCCCTCCCCACCCCAAAGGAAAGAATTAATCTTATTTATCTTGCTTCTAATGTAGAGTTAGAAGCTTAAGCGTGACATGCAGCCCCTGGATTTAATTTCAAAAACCATTTGCAAAATTTTAAGCAATTTACTCCTTAGCTAAAAGCCGGCTGAGGAGGAAGAGGGAAGCAGGTCAGTCAAGGAGAGGAGGAATGGGCCCATCCCACTTGGTTGCTTGGCTTTACCCAGATCAAGCAGATTATTCCTGAGGATATCAACAGAAAAAACAAGTGCCTGGCCTTGTTATAATGTTCAGTTGTGTCCGACTCTCGGTGATTCTATGGACCAGGTCTCTCTCCACATCTTCTGATCTTGCACTACTGGTTTGAGTTTTTTCATGCTCTGGCTGGTGTCAGCTTTGATGGTGTCCACTGGCGGCCTAGTTTCCTTTTACCGCTAACTCTTCCAAACATAATTGCTGTCTCCAGTAAATTCCCCTGCATGGCATGGCCAAAATAAGCGAGACATAGTTTTGTGATTTGCTTTCAGTGATGTCTGGCATTAGGCGATTTAGTACTTGCTTGTTGGTCATCTGTGCTGTACAAGGAATATGCCGGATCCTTCTTCTGCACCACAGCTCAAAGGAGTCAATTTTCATTCTGACTCATTTTTTTAAGGTCCAACTTTCACGTCTGTCTGTCTGTCTATCGTCTGTCTGTCTATCGTCTGTCTGTCTATCTATCTATCTATCTATCTATCTATCTATCTATCTATCTATCTATCTATCTATCTATCTATCTATCTATCTATCTATCTATCATCTATCTATCTAATCTATCTATCTATCTATCTATCTATCTATCTATCTATCATCTATCTATCTATCTATCTATCTATCTATCTATCTATCTATCTATCTATCTATCTATCTATCTATCTATCTATCTATCTATCTATCTATCTATCTATCTATCTATCTATCTATCTATCTATCTATCTATCTATCTATCTATCTATCTATCTATCTATCT
>NW_015418859.1:0-1513 GCF_001527695.2 Protobothrops mucrosquamatus | reverse complement strand
ACAGACACTCGCAGATACAGAACTTTTATTATACACATTAGAAAACAACATTACATTACTTTTTGACATAATTGCCATTCAAATTGAGGCACTTGTCGTAACATCTTATAAGGTTTGAAATTCCTTAATAGTAGTGGCTTGGCGTCAAATTTGGAATATAGGGGGGTGTGTGATCAAAAACATCCCAACGAAACTGCTTAAAAAGTTCTTGGGTGTGCCTAGCAGTGTACGGGCGAGCATTGTAGTGAAGCAACAACACACCAGAAGTGGTGCCATAGAAAATCCCACCAAATGTGAAGATCCCAAAGGAGTACTACATGTACTTCTGAATACATGTTCATATTGGCCAAAGTGACTGACTCTGCCCTGACTGTTGAGGTGATGGCTACAAGAAAGAAGTAGAATTTCATGCATGAAGATAAATGCTGGCTCTTTCCGTATACTACTAATTTCTAATCAATCTTTTCTCAAACAAGTTAGGAGATGGAAATCCTTTTTGTTTCAGAAACCTGTTGCAGTAAACCAGTTGTGATATTTTAACTGCGATTAGTTTCCTTAGCATTAAATGTTGTCTCTGAATGCCTATAATATGCTTAAAAATCAGCCATTTAAAAAGGATTCTATTTGCTTGTTTGGCTATTACTTCTACATTATCTCTCTGTTTAAATCATTTCAATGTTGCACATCAAAACAAAAACGATATGAAATCATGAATTCAAGTGACCATGTTTTGCATTAAAAATTAAAAAATAAACTTAATGTGATTTTGGAAAATGTTCTCATCTTTTTTTTTTATGTATATTTCCAATTTTTATTTCTATTGTCTATCCAATTATACCAATTTTCCCAAACCGCATAAAATTCCGAATCATCTTTTTCTTTTAATTCTAAGGCAGTGATGGCAAACCTTTTAGAGACCGAGTGCCCGAACTGCAACCCAAAACCCACTTATGCATCGTTGGGTGCCAGGTGGGCGTGGCCAATTGGGTGGGTGTGGCCAATTGGGTGAGTGGCCAATTTGGTGGGTGTGGACCATTAGGTGGGCGTGGCTGCAGTGGTAATGGCAGACTGGGTGGGACTAAAAAATTCAATCAATTCCAACTTTGCAAGATCTTTTTTTTTCCTGCGAGAAGTTGAAATTGACTGATTGATTGAACCTTTTTTTTTTTTTTTGCACATGGCGGCGGAGGCCTAAAGCAAAAAGGTTTTATAAAACCCAGCTGAAGGCCTAGTACTGGGGCGACGGTGCGCGTGCCCACAGAGAGGGCTCTGAGTGCCGCCTCTGGCACCCGTGCCATAGGTTCGCCACCACTGTTCTAAGGTGAGTTTGTCCATCTCGGCACATTCATAAATTTTCTGAATAATCAACCCCTCTGGTGGTATATTGCGTTCCTTCCAATATTGCGCGAATGCAATTCTTGCCGCAGTTAGTATATGTAAGATCAGATATCTTATTTTCTTATCAAATTTCTTTTTAAGTATTCCCAGGAGAAATGTTTCCGGATTTAATTCG
>NW_015418858.1:0-1513 GCF_001527695.2 Protobothrops mucrosquamatus | reverse complement strand
GCTCTCATAAAACCAGATAGCTAGACATGCAATTTATTTACAATTAAATGGTAGACCCAGTTAAAGTGATGCATTTGGTGAAAGTGGCAGGCTATTCTGAATCAGATCAAATTTAGAGATATGAAAAGTATTCCTAGAACAATGGCAGTATTATAATTCTTCCTCTGAAAACAAATATAGCAAAATAGATGTGCTCAGTGGTGTTTTCTAAACTGCTTTTCTTAATGTCAATTTGCTAAAGCAATACTGCATTTCTGCAGTCAAGTTTGCATCTCATTAATTCCATCAGAAAGTAGGTTGCACTACTCAGATTCAGCTTGAGTTTTATTCAAGCAATACATTAGATAAGAAAACCTCCCTTTTTACAACCCTGTAATCCCTTAATTTGGGGTAGAGTTTGGATGACTGGATGGAACTGAGCATTTACTGGCCAGATGCCCTTCCTGATGCCCTGTGGAGTTCACAGATGTTTTTTCTTTGTGCCCTAGGAGAGAAACATCTGCCGTTACTTAGCATTGAACGCTTAACCTTCCAAGTGGGAGGTGAGAGCCTTCACCACTTAGGCCACCACATCAGTCAGGCAATAGATTAGATAAATCACACACAAAAAAAACCCTGCTTGGGATTTCTTTCAGACATCAAGAATTGTAAATACTTTCTCTATATGGTCCAGAATATGGACACAATAGAACACTATCAAGGGCAAAATCTTATAACTTCTTTATGTACATCAGACATGCTTGGGTTAACCTCATATACTATATCAGGGGTTTTCAAACTTGGCAACTTTAAGACTTGTGGATTTCAATTCCCAGAATTCCTCAGCCACCCCTGGCTGGCTGAAGAATTCTGGGAGTTGAAGTCCACAAGTCTTAAAGTTGCCAAGTTTGAAGATTCCTGTACTATATAAACTCCATTTTCAAGACTTTGGAAAGCTTTCCTTTAGCAAAACCCTATAGGTTTTTCCAAGATTCAAGACTTATAATATCTCTTCCTTAAGTTCAATGTGTAAAACAACTTCCTATTTGAGCAACCATATGTAGCATTTTACAGAGGGACATCTTGAGTCTGAAGGCTTGATTTCACTTAAGTCTAGTATGAAAAGAAAGAGATCTTAATTTCCCATCTAGATTGAGATATATTTTATCTAGATTCTAATTGTTTACATCTATAAATGTGCATGCATGCATGTTTCTACACAGATATATTCACAGGGGTAAAAATCCCTCTGTTCTGCACTTTTTAACTGCACTTCAGAATCAGCTGAGGAGAAACCCTACAAAAGGCTCTGCAAAGGGACTATTCTGATGTAGGATGTCAAGTGTCTGAGTAACGAAACACTTAAAAGGACTTTCAGGCATGTTTTCTCCTAAAAGCATTTATTAATGTTAAAGCCACATCAGCACAGCATGGAGGAATGCTTAGAACTGCTTCTCTTCCGTTACGCATAACATTCCAAACATTTTCCACTCCCTTATTGTAGGGTCATGGTTCACATCTTCCAATCAACTTG
>NW_015418857.1:0-1513 GCF_001527695.2 Protobothrops mucrosquamatus | reverse complement strand
TCCTTCCTTCCTTCCTTCCTTCCTTCCTTCCTTCCTTCCTTCCTTCCTTCCTTCCTTCCTTCCTTCCTTCCTCCCGCCTTCTCCCTCACTCTCTCCAAGCGCTGTGGGGTTTTCTGTGTTGTGGATCACAATGGGGGCTCTTTCATACTCCCTCCCTGGGAGGGGAACCTAGGGGAAGGCAAGAAAGGGCGACCCCCCCACTTTGGAACGATGTCCCTCCGGGAGAGCAGTCTCAGGGGGGCCCGGAGAGCCGGTAGGGTCCCCTGCATGGGGGGGCGGGTGTGTCACTGGAGGCCAGGCAGCTGTCTTGGGGGGGGGGAGCTTCAATTGGGATCCCTATCCAGAGTGGAGGGAGGGGGCACTGGGACCCCGCAGCTGCCAGAGAGAATCCTGAGTTCAGTCACTTTATCAAAGAATGAGATGAGATTGGCCTGGCAGGATCTGTTTTCGACACACCCGTGCTGGCTACTGGTTATGACTTTGTTTGCTTCTAGTTGTTCGCAGATCTGTTTTTTGATTATCTTTTCTAGGATCTTCCCAGGTATTGATGTTAAACTGATTGGTCTGTAGTTTCCTGGGTCTGTTTATTTTCCCCCTTTTTTGAACTGGAAGTTTTTAAGAAGAAACTGGACAGCCATTTGTCCAAAATGGTATGGGGCTTCCTGCCTGAGCAGGGGGTTGGACTAGATGACCTCCAAGGTGCCTTCCAACTTTATTATTATTATTATTATTATTATTATTATTATTATTATTATTATTATTACTACTACTACTACTACTACTACTACTACTATTATTATTATTATTATTATTATTATTATTATTATTATTATTATTATTATTATTATTATTATTATTATTATTATTATTAAGATGGGAAGCACATCAGCCATTTCCCAATCCTCCGGTACTTCCCCGGTAGTTCAGGATTTGTGGAGGATGTGGTTCTGATATAACATCTGGTATCGGTTGCCTGAGGGGTTTGGGAGTGTGTGTGTGTGTGTGTGTGTGTGTGTGCGTACGTGTGTCCGCAGTTCCCCCCCCCAAATGGTCCAGACCTGTGGGGGAGTGTTCCTGCCCCCAAACTGAGCCGGGCGAGCCCAGGAGGAGCCCTCAAGCTCTGGCTCCACTTTGCTCTAGGCTCCCTCTGGGAACTGAAAGGGCATCTAGTCCACCCCTCCAGACACACAGAGAAAAGGAGGCTCTGGTTGAGAATCACGACGGGGGGCGCAAAAGGAAGTCCGCCCTCCCCTCCAGAGCTGGCATGAAACGCCGCCCCTAAAATGCAGCCCCCCCACCCCGACTGAAGGGCTTGTTTCCCTCTCTCCCAACTTTCTCCGCTTCTCTCTCTGCGCCGCACTATCTCCTCCATCGGGCGAAGTCGAGGGAGGCTCTGCCCGGAGACCGATGACGCTGCAGAAGGGAGAAATCCCATTGGTCCCTCCGCTTTCCTGGGCCCTCCCAGGTCCGAAGTTCGAGGAAAACGCCTCCTCCCCCCCCCCAATCCAGACCC
>NW_015418856.1:0-1513 GCF_001527695.2 Protobothrops mucrosquamatus | reverse complement strand
TAATAATAATAATAATAATAATAATAATAATAATAATAATAATAATAATAATAATAATAATAATAATAATAATAATAATAATAATAATAATAATAATAATATTAATAATAAAAGTTGGAAGGGACCTTGGAGGTCATCTAGTCTATAGTAAATTATAGATTAGACTATATAGACTATATAGACTATAGCTGCCAAAAAAACCAACACAGTGCTAGGCTGCATTAACAGAGGGATAGAATCAAGATCACATGAAGTGTTAATACCACTTTACAATGCCTTAGTAAGGCCACACTTGAAATACGGCATCCAGTTTTGGTCACCACGATGTAAAAAAAGATGCTGAGACTCTAGAAAGAGTACAGAGAAGAGCAACAAAGATGATTAGGGGACTGGAGGCCAAAGCATATAAGGAACGGTTGCTGGAATTGGGTATGTCTAGTTTAATGAAGAGAAGGACGAGGGGGGACATGATAGCAGTCTTCCAATATCTCAGGGGCTGCCCCAAAGAAGAGGCAGTCAAGCTGTTTTCCAAAGTGCCTGAAGGCAGGACAAGAAGCAATGGGTGGAAACTAAGCAAGGAGAGAAGCAACCTAGAACTAAGGAGAAACTTCCTGACAGTTAGAAAAATTAACCAGTGGAACAACCTGCCTCCAGAAGCTGTGAATGCTCCAATACTGGAGGTTTTTAAGAAGAGACTGGACAGCCATTTGTCCGAAATGGTATAGGGCAGTGGTGGCGAACCTATGGCACGGGTGCCAGAGGCGGCACTCAGAGCCCTCTCTGTGGGCACGTACGCCATCGCCCCAGTCCTAGACCTTCAGCTGGGTTTTATAAAACCTTTTCACTTTAGGCCTCCGCCGCCATGTGCAAAAAAAAAGGTTCAATCAATCAGTCAATTTCAACTTCTCGCGGGAAGAAAAGATCTTGCAAAGTTGGAATTGATTGATGGAACTTTTTAGTCCCACCCAGTCTGCTGTTACCACCGCAGCCACACCCACCCAATGGGCCACACCCACCCAATGGGCCACACCCACCCGGCACCCGACGATGCATAAATGGGTTTTGAGGTGCAGTTTGGGCACTCGGTCTCTAAAAGGTTCGCCATCACTGGTATAGGGTTTCTTGCCTGAGCAGGGGGTTGGACTAGATGACCTCCAAGGTCCCTTTCAACTTTATTATTATTATTATTATTATTATTATTATTATTATTATTATTATTATTATTATTATTATATCATAATAATAATAATAATAATAATAATAATAATAATGATGATGATGATGATGATGATGATATATATATATACTACTAATAACATTAAAACTAAAAACGTGACTCCTGGGTATAATCATCTTCAAATCAATAAAATGTGAGCATCAGGAGTATAATAAACTAAAAAAGTTTAATAACACAAATGCACACCAAGCTTTCGTCGGAATCTTCCGACATCGTCAGGGCTAAATGCCAGTCTATGGGAGAGCTCTTTTATAAACAACACGTAGTCTGCACACG
>NW_015418855.1:0-1513 GCF_001527695.2 Protobothrops mucrosquamatus | reverse complement strand
TTATATACCGCCCTATCTCCCTTACGGGACTCAGGGCGGTGAACAGGCGATAATAAAAACCACGATAAATATACACAAATTTCTGTTCTAAAATCAAATTAAATAACAGGCCTGCTCTAAAAATACCCCATACAAAACCCCCACTAAAACATAATCAAACTACGCCAGGCCGGCCGCACGGAATAGATGGGCCTTCAGGACTTGGCGAAAAAGGCGCAGGTCCGCAACTGTACGTAGGTCAGGGGGTAGGTCATTCCAGAGGGCAGGAGCTGCCACAGAGAAGGCTCTCCCCCTGGGGGTCACCAGCCGGCATTGTCTGGCCGACGGCACCCTAAGGAGGCCATCTCTGTGGGAGCGGACTGGTCGAAGGGAGGTGTTTGGTAGGAGGCGGTCTTGCAAATCCTTACTTGAAATATATTTTATTTTAAATGTCCACTTCTTATTTTTTATAAGAATATGGATGTTCCTTCGTTTTCATATGGCTGATAAAGAGCACTGCAGCATGCCTAGTTTTTGAACTCTGACCTGGCAACATCTCAGAGGAAAGAGAAGTAAGCAAGTTCATCAAAGTATCTAGCTGGGCTTTTCAAAGGGAGAAAGGAGTTAAATACAATGCTCTTTAAGAACATATTTCCTCTTCTGCAAAATATCTAGGCAACCAAAACATTGCACTGAGAAAATGGTACCTAAAACAGTGCATGATATCCCACATTCATTCTTTTCTTCCATCTCCTTTAAACCTTCTCTGTCTTGGCTTCAAGAAGGATCATGGACCCAAGTGAAGATGTCCAATCTAAATTCTGATACTGCCCATCATTTTGCATAGCATACAACTGCACTAATAGTAAGTTAAGGACACTTTTAAGTAGGTTGTGACTTGACTTGTAGATTAACCAGAAACTTCTAATTCTGAAAGGTAATTTTCAGTTCTCCCAGTTATCTATTTGTTTGAATCTTTTAAAGAGTGAGAAACCTTGAATAGTGTTTAAAGCAGTGGTTCTCAACCTGTGGGTCGGGACCCCATTTGGGGTGGATCGACCATTTCATGGGGGTCGCAATGCTGTCTGCCATTTTTTTGTCATGCTGTCTGCCATTTTTTTGTCCACTATTTTTTTGTCCGCCATTTTTTCCCCCTTTTCCGGTGGGTGCCTTACCTCCCTTGGGCTGGGCCAGCTGGTGGTCGGCCTGCTCCGTCTCTGCTGCTTGCCAGCTATGCCTCGGCCGGCGCAGGGGTCGGAACCACGCATGCGTGGTGCTCCCGGGCAGGGAAAGTCCTCGACTTACGACCGGTTGGGTAGTCCTCGATTTACGACCGGTTTAGTCCTCGACTTACGACCGGTTTAGTCCTCGACTTACGACCAGTTGGGGTTGCGGCATTAAAAAGGTTGAGAACCACTGGTTTAAAGTGTGTATGTGTAAGATTTTTATTGTTGTGTATTAATACCTTATACACATATCTTAGGAAATGGATCAAGCTATTTATTTATTTATAATAGTTCTATTCCACCTTGTA
>NW_015418854.1:0-1513 GCF_001527695.2 Protobothrops mucrosquamatus | reverse complement strand
TAGTTTGATTAAGTTTGATTATGTTTTAGTGGGGGTTTTGTATGGGGTGTTTTTAGAACAGGCCTGTCATTTAATTTGATTTTAGCATAGAAATTATTTATTTATTATTGTGGTTTTTAGTATTGCCTGTTCACCGCCCTGAGTCCCGTAAGGGAGATAGGGCGGTATATAAATTTAATAAATAAATAAATAAATAAATTTCCAATTTAGCATTGCAATTGTGATTATTACTTAGTCCTTTTACTATGAACAGTTTACGCTTACTCTTGCTTCTGACACACTACCGGGTTTATTCTCCCATATTAAACAAATGTAGCATTCCTGCCAAAACTGTTAAGGGAGGTCTTTGCCACCGAAACCCAGAATAGCAGGGAAACAGTAATTCTGTTGAAGTAAAGAAAAAAAAAAGGAAGCTATTATGTAGTTTTGTTAACCATGGGCAACTTACCAACAATAGGCAGTGGTGGGTTTTTTTTTAATCAATGGGCAATTTTCCCTTCAAAATCAGATTTCATTAGTGAAAGAATCTGGTTTCCACATAGTAAACAAAAGCTGTCTGATTCTTTTTAATTTTACTGGTGCCAAAGGCTGGCAGCTTTGTTAAAACTCCTTTTACTTTGCCTACATTTGTTGATGCTTCTGGGCCTCCTGCCTGCCTGAAAGTTAGTTTTTTAAAATAGTTTCATGTAAGAGCTCTAACTTCAGTCTCTTGGATCTACAGTAGCACCTAAGTGGACAGCCAAGAATAATTCTTGCAAAATGTAGAGGTCTGCTTGAAGAGGATCAATTCCATAACACCGAAGACAAGTTGAAGCAAGTGAAGAAAATGGTTACTTATTCTACCTCTGTTTAGTTATATCTGACAGCATAATTGCAGTATAATTACCGGCATTTATGAATTGGATCAAGCCATCTGGAGAACACTCCTGAAAAGGCCATGCAAAATGAGTCAAAAGTGACCTAATAGCATTTGGTCCAAATATTCCGTGTAATACATCTGCCCAAATCCTAAAAAGTGGCATAATGAACTCTTAACTGGACACTGGGATGATCTTTGGAGAATATGTGATTTTCCTGAGTGCTAACATAATCTCAGTTCTGATTAACAAAGGGAAATCCTTTCTGTTCTCACAGGAGAGCACATAGTTCAAATAGCATATAAGAATGAGAGATTAGGAATAAACCTTTTTATTAACTATTTACAAAGGGCCATTGCTTACTTCCAGGGACTGTGCTTTGTACTTTCAAATTATGAGGCATATTTATTTACATTGCCAAGCTAAGATACTATTAAAATTAATCTAAAAACAGACTTTTTTTTCTTTAAGAAAATGTTTTTGTCTTCCTTTTGTCTTTTCCTTGATCTAGACAATACAGCATCTATACTCACCAGACGAAATAGCTTTCGGAGGCAAGAACAGTCGGTTTATTATTTGCCAATATTCATTCTAGACAGTGGCTCTCCTTCGCTGAGTAGCACCAACACACTCACGATTCGAGTCTGTGACTGCGA
>NW_015418853.1:0-1513 GCF_001527695.2 Protobothrops mucrosquamatus | reverse complement strand
AGGGGGGGGGAATCAGTCCTTCCTGCAAAGTCCCCCCCCCCCATGCACACACACACACACACCATTCGCAACCTCGGCTTAGTTGCCTTGGAAGGCGCGAAGGGGGGGGTGGGGGGGGTGGATGGGAGGAAGGAAAAGGCGATGCTTTTGTTGACGGAGCCTCCTGGGACCACCACTCAAAAAGAAAGAAGACCCCCCCCCCACACACACACACACATACAGCCCAAGAAGACACCCCTCCCTCCCGTCCCGGTGGAAAAAAAAAAAAAAAAAGCCCGGCCAGGCATTAGACACGCTTCTCCGTTCTGACGACCCGCCAACCCGGGAGTTTATGAAGTCCGCGCGGTGGCACTTACATTCTGTCGGACACGAGCAGGCGGCTGTCGACCATCATCTCTGGCAGAAAATCCAGCTTGAATGAAGAAGTCATGTCCTTCCTTCCTTCCTTTCCTTCCTTCCTTCCTTCCTTCCTTCTCTTCTTTCTGTCTTTTTTTTCTTTTTCTTGTCTTTCTTTTTTCACCCTCCCTCTCTCGTCGGGTTCCAACGCGCCTCTTCCCCCCTCCCCCTGGCTTTCCTGCACACACACACACGCGGACAAGCACTCACACACACACACACACACACGCGCCTCTTGTGCACGCCGCTCCGGCTGGGCGAAGGAGGCGGTGGCTCCGGCTGGTCGGCGGGCGGCTCGGACGGCTCTCCCGGCCGCGAGACAGGTGCGGGAGGCCTCCCAAGGCAACAGTGAGAGCCGCCGCCGCCGCCGCCGCCACTTGTCACATTCTCTCCCCCTCTTCGCCTCCGCCAACCCGCCCCGGACTCCGCCGCCGAGCAACTGGCTGCGCGGCGCCAGGTGCCGAGGACGGGGAGGCGGAGTTACTACCCCGCTGCGGCGAGAGTTTAACCCCTGCCGCCCCAAAGGGCCCCCCCCCCCGACGGGGAGGGCAGGCTGGGTTCGAGGGAGGAGGAGGAAGGAGGGAGGGAGGGAGGAGGAGAAGGGGAGGAGAAAAGAAGGAGAAAGAAGGAAAGGGAGGAAGGCGAGGGGAAGCTGAAGGGGAGAAAGGAGGAGGAGAGAGGGGGAGAGAGGGGGAGAGGGAGGGAGGAAGGAGGAGGAGGAGTGGGGAAAAGGAAAGTGGAGGAAGAGGAAGAAAAAAGTGGAGGAGGAGGAAGAGGAGGAGGAGAAAGACTATGAAGGAGAAGAGGAGGAGGAGAGAAGGAGAAAGATAAGGAAAGGAGAGGGAAGAAGGAAGAAGAAGAAGAAGAGGAGGAGGAGGAGGAGGAGGAGGAGGAGAAGAAGAAGAAGAAGAAGAAGAAGAAGAAGAAGAAGAAGAAGAAGAAGAAGAAGAAGAAGAAGAAGAAGAAGAAGAAGAAGAAGAAGAGGAGGAGGAGAAGAGGAGGAGGAGGAGGGGGAACAGGAAGAGGAAGAAGAAGAAGAGGAGGAGGAGGAGGAGAAGAGGAGGACGGGGAAGAGGAAGAGGAGGAGGAGGAGAAGAAGAAGAAGAAGAAGAAGAAG
>NW_015418852.1:0-1513 GCF_001527695.2 Protobothrops mucrosquamatus | reverse complement strand
AATTTTCTGACAGCTATTAAGCAGTGAAAGATCCTATCTCCTGGCATCATAAATGCTCAATCCCTGGAGATTTTCAAGCAAAGATAGACAGCCACTGATCTGGAATGGGACAGGGCATTGGACTAGAACAGTGGTCTCCAACCTTGGCCACTTTACGACTTGTGGACTTCAACTCCCAGAATTCCTCAGCCGTTCGAGCGGCGGTGGCGAGAGAATTCCCAGAATTGATTTACAGATCTTAAGGGAGGATTGTTGAGTCTCCACATTATGCTAAATCACAAAATACCCATTCCAATATAATCGAGCCTAAAATGACAAGCAAACCAGACATTATAGTTTGTTACAATTTGTGAACCTACGCAGCCACTGAAAACAACAGAAGAGGAGACATGCAAAAAAGAGGGACGTGGGACAATGATCAATACATATTTATATCGAATTGTTTTGCATGGGTAAACAACTTCTCAGATCAAAGCAGTAACGTTAAAACAAAAAAAATCTGCTTTTGAAAAATGACAGCTGAGTCATACAGATGAAACAAAGGGAATAATTTAGTTTTGTCTTTTCCTAGGATAATTCTAATTCGGAGCTTAATGTACCAGAGAATTCATGTGTAATACAAAGCGTGCAAAGCTGATGATTCTGCTAGCCTTTCATCCCTACTGCTGTACTTTCCTCAGCTCTGCTGATACTTAACTCTTTTTATCAAAATAGCCTTATCAAGTAAATTACCTTGTCTTTGAGTATTTCCATACTGCATCCTTCAGATGCCTGCGTTCCATACATAAACTAGCTGGAAATGAAACCAGCTTAAGAAAACCCTTCAAAGATTTTAACCCCACTTTGATATGCAACTCTCAAAAATGAATTCTTTCCTCCCCTTTAGTGGGTCCTTTCTCCAGATTCTTTTTTTCCTAATTTTGCAGATTCTTGCAACCCAGATCTAGAAATTATAAATGATGGGGGTCCATAGTGGAGGTGGCTTCTGGATTGATGGCAGACTCCATCTCCCTCCCCCTTGTTCTCTCCCCTCTACTGATCCACCTTGCTTTTTTGGTAATCACACAATTGCATTTTCCTTTATGTGAACTGTATTTTATTGCCCTGTTATCGTATTTCTATTGTCTTCACCAGTGCTTTTTTTTCTAAAAAAAAAAAAAAAAAAGATGCCGGAACTCACACACGTCATACAACCCGCCTTGCCTACCCTACAAGGTTCCATCCAAAAAAGGTGCCGGAACTCCGTTCTGGGCGTTCTATGAGAAAAAAAGCCCTGGTCTTCACACTCTTTTCATTTCTTCCTTGTTATTGTTGTAATAATAATAATAATAAAGTTGGAAGGGACCTTGGAGGTCATCGAGTCCAACCCCCTGCCCAGGCAGGAACCCTACACCATTTCAGACAAATGGCTGTCCAGTCTCTTCTTAAAAACTTCCAGTGTTGGAGCATTCACCACTTCTGGAGGCAGGTTGTTCCATTGGTTAATTGTTCTAACTGTCAGGAAGTTTCTCCT
>NW_015418851.1:0-1513 GCF_001527695.2 Protobothrops mucrosquamatus | reverse complement strand
TCTTCATTAAACATCATGACATTTTAGTCTCCAGTTCCCTAATCATCTTTGTTGCTCTCCTCTGCACTCTTTCTAAAGTCTCAACATATTTTTTTATATATATTTGGTGCCAAAACTGGATTCAATATTCCAAATGTGGTCTTATCAAGGCATTACAAAGTGGTATCAACAATTCAAATGCACGAGGCACTGAACAGAACTATACTTAATAATCTTTATTATAATCTGGCTGTAGAACTACTGGCAACAGCATATTTAAATAATATATTTAAATAATGATCAGATCCATGTGACACAATTAGTCAATAAGACAAATCTTTAAAGTTTATTCATAGGTGGCTTGGTCCTCTGTTGTATGCTTTCTATTCAGTAAACTATGTTAAGAAGTTGGAAGAATTTGCAAAGATGTCAGGATTATCAAATCACATGTATCCCTCCTAAAACTTAAAGGAGGCATCTGGAGACTTAAGAATTCTAATAGCATATAAACCTTTAAAATATTTAGGGGTCAATATTACCAAAATATTAAGAAATGCATTTATAACCATACTGCAACATGAAAGAAAAAAATAAATGAGAAAATGAAAAGCTGGTCTAAAAAAATGCACCAATATTTTAGGATCAGGGCTTTTTTTCTCGGAGAAAAGGTGGCGGAACTCAAACCTGGCCACGCCCTCATCAAACCCTAGGACCGCCCCTTTAGAGAACAGGAATGCAAGTAAAATTTGGGAGGGGCTATTTCCGGTGCGGCCGGCCCGGAAAAAGGTGCCGGAACGCGGTTCCGCCGCGTTCCGGCTGAAAAAAAGCCCTGTTTAGGATGAATTGCAGCTGTTAAAATGTCCTTGCAAGGCTCTTTTTTTAAAAAAATTCTAACGCCTCCCAGTGGAAATTCTGTAACAGATATTAAGATATTGAGAAGAGAGGCTAGAGAGAGACTTTGCTTTCATGAAGAGAGAGCGGGGGTGATGGTAAGGGGAGATGAGAAAGATATAGACTTTGGTAGCAAGGAGGCTTTGGAATACATACATACATACATATATATACATACATGCAGGTTGTTCCACTGGTTAATTATTCTAACTGTCAGGAAGTTTCTCCTTAGTTCTAGGTGTGCTTCTCTCTTTGGTTAGCTTCCACCCGTTGCTCCTTGTCCTGCCTTCAGGTGCTTTGGAAAATAGCTTGACTCCCTCTTCTTTGTGGCAGCCCCTGAGATACTGGAACACTGCTATCATGTCCCCCCTCGTCCTTCTCTTCATTAAACTAGACCTACCCAATTCCAGCAGCCGTTCCTTATATGCTTTGGCCTCCAGTCCTCTGATCATCTTTGTTGCTCTTCTCTGTACTCTTTCTAGAGTCTCAACATCTTTTTTACATCATGGTGACCAAAACTGGATGCAGTATTCCAAGTGTGGCCTTACCAAGGCATTGTAAAGTGGTATTAATACTTCACGTGATCTTGATTCTATCCCTCTGTTAATGCAGCCTAGCACTGTGTTGGCTTTTTTGGCAGCTG
>NW_015418850.1:0-1513 GCF_001527695.2 Protobothrops mucrosquamatus | reverse complement strand
AGGCTGGCTCCAGGGAATCGTCAACGCTTCTTTGAGTGAGGGGTTCTTGCCGGCCGCCTTGAAAGAGGTGGTGGTGAGGCCCCTCCTCAAGAAGCCCTCCCTGGACCTGGCTGTTTTGGCCAACTACCGTCCTGTCTCCAACCTTTGCTTTCTTGCGAAGGTTGTTGAGAGTGTGGTGGCACGACAGCTCCCTCAGCACCTGGAAGAAACTGTCTATCTAGACTCGCGCCAGTCCGGCTTCCGGTCTGGGCACAGCACGGAAACGGCATTGGTCGCATTGGTTGATGATCTCTGGAGGGCTCGGGATAGAGGCTGCTCCTCTATCCTGGTCCTGTTAGATCTCTCAGCGGCTTTTGATACCATCGACCATGGTATCTTGTTGCACCGGTTAGAGGGTTTGGGTTTGGGGGGCACCGTCTTACGGTGATTCTCCTCCTACCTCTCGGACCGGTCGCAATTTGTGTTGGCAGGGGGGCAGAGGTCGACCTCGAGCTGCCTCACTTGTGGAGTACCACAGGGGCCGGTCCTCTCGCCTCTCCTGTTCAACATTTATATGAAGCCACTGGGTGAGATCATCCGTGGTTTCGGGGTGGAGTTTCATCAGTATGCAGATGACACCCAGCTGTACATCTCCACCCCGGACCACCCCAACGATGCCGCGGAAGTGATGTCCCGGTGCCTGGAGGCCGTGCGAGTCTGGATGGGGAGGAACAGACTTCGACTCAACCGGTCCAAGACCGAGTGGCTGTGGTTTCCGGCGTCACATCATAGCCAGTTGGTTCCATCTCTGGCTATTGGGGCGAGTCATTAGCTCCCGCGGAGAGGGCCCGCAACCTGGGCGTCCTCCTGGATGCTCGGCTGTCTTTAGACGATCATGTGACAGCCGTGGCCAGGGGGGCTTTTCATCAGGTTCGCCTGATACGCCAGTTGCGCCCCTTTCTGGATCGTGACGCTCTACGCACGGTCACTCAAGCCCTCGTTGTTTCCCGCCTGGATTATTGCAACGCTCTCTACATGGGGCTCCCCTTGAGGTGCACCCGGAGGCTCCAGCTAGTTCAGAATGCAGCCACGCGGGGGATCCTGGGGGCCTCTAGATGCTCCCATGTAACACCTCTCCTGCGCGAGCTGCACTGGCTGCCTGTGGCCTTCCGGGTGCGCTTCAAGGTGTTAGTAACAACCTTTAAAGCGCTCCGTGGCAATGGACCTAGGTATTTGCAAGACCGCCTCCTACCAAACACCTCCCTTCGACCAGTCCACTCCCACAGAGAGGGCCTCCTTAGGGTGCCGTCGGCCAGACAATGCCGGCTGGCGACTCCCAGGGGGAGAGCCTTCTCTGTGGCAGCTCCTGCCCTCTGGAATGACCTACCCCCCGACCTACGTACAGTTGCGGACCTGCGCCTTTTTCGCCGAGCCCTGAAGGCTCATCTATTCCGTGCGGCCGGCCTGGCGTAGTTTGATTATGTTTTAGTGGGGGTTTTGTATGGGGTATTTTTAGAGCAGGCCTGTTATTTAA
>NW_015418849.1:0-1513 GCF_001527695.2 Protobothrops mucrosquamatus | reverse complement strand
CACTTGTCTGGAATGATATTGGGTTTCCTGCTTGTGCAGGCACTTGGACTAGAAGACCTACAACTCTGTTATTCTATTATTTCTGTTTATTGGATGATGCTGGCAACTCTGAATAGTTTTAGCTAACTTCTTCTATATGGTTATTAGTTGTCTCTGTCTATGTGCATATCAGCTTTGCTGTTATATGTGGATATATATTGTGAAGGAATTTGGCTTACATATACCAAAAAGAAAGTTAGTACAGTACAACTTACCTACCTGTTTATTTCCTCTTAATGTTGTTTTGTTATTGATTACATTTTGCTAGTTGAAATCAATTCAGTTTTCAAGCAGCAGAAAGAGAATAATTTCAAATAATCATGCCCATTCTCTCTGATTTGGTGGCAGTCTTGTTAAAATGGAACAAAGACCTTCACTCTTCAAACCTGTCCTGGTTTGCAAATGACTTTGCAAGAAAAACCTTTGATTTTTTTAATTTCAAGCCACCTAATTAATGGGGACTGAGCTAAGACTTTATTATTTTAGGTAGCTACTGAACCTTCCTAATCACCTATAGTTTTGAAAGATGACTTTACATATTGCTGATAGGAAAAGAGGGAAAAAAACCTTCTGTGATTTGGCAGCTATTTCTTATAATGATTTTTTATAATGTTCACATTCCAACTAAAAGAGAAATTAATCACATCAATAGCATCTTTCATGTGAACATCTTGGATTGCTTTACCAAACTTAAATTATATAAACTTAAATTGAAATAAGCAATAAAAAAGCAACTGTTTTGTGCTCATAAAAGTGAAAGTAAGTTGTGTAGAATTAGAACAAATTTTGAATTGGGTATCTGGCAAGAATCATCAGATCATCTGATGATTTATAAATAAATTATACTGGGAAAATCAAATAAGCATTTGGCATCTGTTTGAAACTTTATTGATACAAGATCCTAAATTACTGCTTCAGCTACTGTTACTACTATCTGTGTAATTTCTATTGGCAGCTGTGTGTATTTTGCTTTCAATTGAGAGATTTCCTGGGGGAGTAATTATTTCACTGATTTTGATGATGATGATGATGATGATGATGATGATGACAATGATGATGATTTTATTTTTGGAATATGGCTTTTCATGCTTATGCTTGGGGTTACAGAAAAGTTCAGCTTTTATACAGAAATAATACAAGAATGTAAAGAAAAGCATAAGACATATAATAGAATGTGCAATAGTTTAAATTCAGTTCCAAAAAGTGATATGGAGCACATGGGAGCAATAATTGTAGCATCTCTATACATCTCTTTAAAGCAGCCATGCCATTTGCGTCGTGCCTTTGCGGCCTCTGACCCGACGTAGATCTCGATTGGCTCCCTGGTTCACCGAGGAGCTGAGAGAGATGAAACGTCGGAAAAGAAGCCTAGAGAGCAGTTGGAGGGCCAGCCGAACCGAACCCGACCGAACACAGGTTAGGATACATGTTAGATCCTACCTAGTGGCGATGAGGGTGGCTAGGACTAACTACT
>NW_015418848.1:0-1514 GCF_001527695.2 Protobothrops mucrosquamatus | reverse complement strand
AGAAAGAAAGAAAGGAAGGAAGGAAGGAAGGAAGGAAGGAAGGAAAGAAAGAAAGAAAGAAAGAAAGAAAGAAAGAAAGAAAGAAAGAAAGAAAGAAAGAGAAAAAAGGAAGGAAGGAAGGAAGGAAGAAGAAAGAAATGAAAGAAAGAAAGAAAAAAGGAAGGAAGGAAGGAAGGAAGGAGAAAGAAAGAAAGAAAGGAAGGAAGGAAGGAAGGAAGGAAGGAAGGAAAGAAAGAGAAAAAAGGAAGGAAGGAAGAAAGGAAGGAAGGAAGGAAGGAAGGAAGAAGGAAGGAAGGGAGGGAGGGAGGAAGGAAGGAAGGAAGGAAGGAAGGAAGGAAGGAAGGAAGGAAGGAAGGAAGGAAGGAAGGAAGGAAGACTAGATGAGGGAAACAGCAAAATCTCTAGAAGCGGGGCTGGAGAAAAGCTGAGTTGTGTAGAAAAATGATTACAACTTACTTGGCAAAGATAAAGCCAAGTTGCAAAGTCATGCTGCCTTGGAAAGAAGAACTCAGAAGAATGCTGAAGGTGGATGAGGGTTGATAGTCTTGCTCTCCCACTTCCTCTTTGCTCCCCCCCCCAAAGCTCTCTCTCTCTCTCTCTCTCTCTCTGGGGTGCCCACACTGGGCAAGACGGGGTGGCCAACTTCGCACTGGCCCAGCCTTGCCTCTTGAGATCAGAACTCTTCCGCCAGGCACTTCCAGCAGTCCAGCGGGTGTGAGGATAAAGGCACTAAGCAACTATCTCCAATCAGTTGGTTGCGTCTTTGGGGACCCCTTCCCCCCCCCAAAGTCTCTCCCCATCCAGCAACAGCTGTGAAAGAACTGGGCTGCAAGTTGAATGCATATAATAAATACATTTTTTATTTTTATTGTTATTATTATTATTATTTTACATTCTAAGAATGCACCCAAAGGCATGCTTCTGCACCTTTTTTTTGTTGTTGTTGTTGCGTGTGTTGTTTCCTGATTTACAGACTCAATTAGGCATTGCTATGTATATAAACTGACCTTTAAATTTCCGTAGAGTATTTTTTTTTTTCCCCTTTAAGGGCTGGAGTAGATTCTTTTCCAGCCAGGCCACGGCAGAAGCCACCTAATTTCCCTGAGTTAAACACAGGAAAATAATTGAGATTATGTAATGAGAGCTTCCCGGCCCTTCGGTCCCGATAAAGCGATTAAAACAAACAAACAAACAGAAAGAAATTTTTCTCTCTCTCTCTCTCTTTTTTTTTTTTTTTTGGTTTTTGTTTTTACCAAACTCATGCATTAATTAATTGGAGCTGCGCCTTTCGTCAAAGAGGCCATAATGCTGAATATTTTTTTAACATGCTTTGATTCTCCAAAAGTTGTTATACCCAGTTGACTAACATATGCACTTAGATACAGTACTTTTCGGTTACTAATTAGATACTTCGTAAATAAATAAATTAAAAAAAAAAGGAGTGCACTTTCGGTGAATGCAAATTGACAAATCCCCCCCCCAAAAAAAAACCAAAAAAAAAAAAAAAAAAAAAA
>NW_015418847.1:0-1514 GCF_001527695.2 Protobothrops mucrosquamatus | reverse complement strand
TGTCTGCAGATCTTTATAGGGAAACCTCAAAACTCTTGCAGTTGTTTCAGTTTTTGGCAGAATGAAATGAAAATTGCAGCAATGGGAGACTTTTTAAGAGGATAATTCAGTTTCAATTTGATATCTTTAAAGACTCCACTGTAATAAATGTTGAAGTATTTCTTCTGCAACTGGAAAGATCTACTGAGGTTGGGATGAGGCACAAAGTTCAAGATGGCATCTACAACCATATATGATGAGTCTGACATCCATTAATTCCTAATTGGGAGTTTTATATCTGCCATTATTATGCAGAATTTTTTAAAATTTCCAATAGTGCCCACAGGATTGGTCAGCCTTGAGCCCATATTATGAGTGTTAAGAGCTGAGTTGAACTTCAATGTTGTTGGCAGGGCCAGAACAGGAGTCTAAAATTTCATTAGCATAGGGGAAAACAGAGATTCAGATTATTTTATGGTCACAGGTAAGAAGCCAAGAGCTGAGAAAATTATTGTAAGTGCAAAGTTCCATCACCACAAAAGGGCTCTAATAGGCAGAGAGTTATATGAGGTGGCATAGTTTGAGTAATCATATTATTGTAAGAGATCCCATTAGACTATTAACTTTTCCCCAGCATTTTCTGTATATGTCATATACTGTTTTTATAGAAGAAGCTGGCATAGGGGTTAAAAGCATCAGGCTGGAAACTGGGAAAGAGTAAGTTAAAAACCTTATACATGAAAACAACTGGGTGGCTTTGGGCCAGTTAGTGTCTCACAGTTCTAGGAAAGGGCAAACTATTGCCAAAATCTGCCAAGTAAACCCTGGCTGTGTCCAGTATTCAAGGACACACAAATAAATCCCCCAAGCAAATGATATTTTAAACCTCTCCCAGGGCTACAAAATGGTTGGAAATCATCTGATCTGATTCACTGCTCTGAAGTTAGTTATTGCTTCAGTTTGTGGTTCTGCTTCATTGGAGTGGTTTAATTGAAAATCTTTTTCATAGCAATCCTATTTGCGATAATGTTTACAAATCAACAATCTAAGAAATATTAAACAAAGTCACTTCAGTAGCAAAATCAGGGATCAGGACATCCACAGAGGATGTCCAAAAGTCAAGATAGTGGCTATATCTGAACAATCAAAGCTCCATCTATTTTAAGAGGTAGACCTTTGATCACATGGTTGCAGTTGCCATCTTGACATTTTTAAGACCCGAATCTCCTATATAGATGCCTCTGCCCAGGGCTTCAGTGGTCCAAACTGCTAGGTGGACAGGAGCTGGAGCAAGTAACAGGAACTCACCCTGTCACACAATGCTTGGCTCTTAAACCTGGGCTGTCAGATTTCTAGCCGATAAGCTCAGCATCTTTAATCACTGAACCTGCTTGATTATTTTTAATTTTATATAATGCAGTGATTACAACCAGGAAATTAAAAGATTTGCTCCTTGGTAGGAAAGCTATGACAAAGCTAGACAATATAATAAAAAAAGAGACATCACCTTGCTGACAAAGGTTTGTATAGTCAAA
>NW_015418846.1:0-1514 GCF_001527695.2 Protobothrops mucrosquamatus | reverse complement strand
TTGAAGTATCAAGTACCCCATTCCAGTCCCCCATAACAATCAAAGAATTATAATCCATAGCCACAATTTTCTGGTGTAGTTGTCTATAAAATTGTTTTTGAGATGACAGTTGATTGGGAGCATAAACCCCCACTATTAAGCATTTTCTTCCATTTAAATTTATTTCCACAAATAAAAATCTTCCTTCTTTGTCAGCTTCCTTTAAGATAGGTGAAAGATGTTTCTTTATATATAATGCAACCCCAGCTTTTTTTTTAAGAGCAGGTGCAGCAAACAAATCTCCAAGCTTAGAATTTAACAATAGTTTTTGATCTTTAGCCACAATATGAGTCTCTTGTAGCATATAATATCATTATTAAAATGTCTTAAGTAATGAAAAACCTTGCGTCTTTTGTGGGGTGTATTAAGCCCCCCCACATTCCAAGATGAAATTTTAGGCATTAGTTGATTTCAGTCCTATAGCGATACTTGAAGCATAAGACTTAACAAAAACCTTAGGTCGAGCGCCACCTACTGGCTCAGAAGTAGCAGGTGGCGAACTATCAGCTGTTGGGCGGGCTGTCAGTTGTTGTTCTTTCTCCTTACGTCTGTGAGCTGCGCGGGTCACTCTTTGTTCTTTTCCATCATCTTTTGAACGCCCGTTTACATCCTTAGCACCGGAAACAGAAGGGAGGTCCACAATCAAATGCTCAACTGCATCAGTCTTTTGAGATGTGGGTGGACACTCTGCTTGCAACACAGACGCCATGAAGTCATTCGCTTTTTTAACCGAGTTAATTCTGTAGCGCTTGCCAGCCACAGTTACAATTATGCCCACCGGTATATCCCATCTAAAAATTATTTGTCTATTCTTAAGCTCCTGCACCAAAAAAGCATAATCTCGACGCGCTTTAAGTATTTTCGCTGGGATTTCTTTTAAAAGAATAATATCTTGATTTAAAATCTTAAATCTTTGTTGATAAAAAAGCTGCATTATTTCATTTCGTCTCGATTTTCTTGTAAAATAGACCACCACGTCTCTTGGCAAATTTCTCTGATGGGCCACCCAAGAGTTCACCCTAAAGACACGTTCAATTTCATCATGAATTTCCTGCCCACAAGCCAGAGCATCCATAAATGCTTCTGAAATTACTTCTCTTAAATTTTCTTTTGGATCCTCAGCCAACCCGCGAATCCGGATCGCATACTCCATGTCCCGAAATTGAGCGACCAAGATGTCACCCTTAACATTTTCCAGACTCTCCTCTACAAGTTCCAGTCTTTGCTCGCTCGCTTCAGCCCTCTGTTCATTTTCCTCCACCCTTTCTGCCACCCTGTCCACATATTCAGCCAAACCTTGAAAAGCAGTTGTCACAGTCAAGCGAAAGCCCTCATGTTTCTGTAATAATTCTTGTTGTTGCTGTATTAATTGATCAATCTTATTTTCAATTTTAACATCCATTTTTTGTAACATCTCTGTCATTTGCTTGATACTTTCAGTCATTAAATCCTGTAATTCTTTGCCAGAGGGCGGT
>NW_015418845.1:0-1514 GCF_001527695.2 Protobothrops mucrosquamatus | reverse complement strand
TAGCCTCCAGTCCCCTAATCATCTTTGTTGCTCTTCTCTGTACTCTTTCTAGAGTCTCAACATCTTTTTTACATCGCGGTGACCAAAACTGGATGCAGTATTCCAAGTGTGGCCTTACCAAGGCATTGTAAAGTGGTATTAATACTTCACGTGATCTTGATTCTATCCCTCTGTTAATGCAGCCTAGCACTGTGTTGGCACTTTCGCCCCCTCCTTCTCCCATATAGCCCACACCCGTTCTGTCTTAGTCAACTTCCGGGAGGTGTAGGCACATGGCTGCAATGACCCTTGGCAGTTCCGTTGCAGCAACACCGCCCCCACAGCCACGTCGCTCGCGTCTGCTTGTACCACAAACGGCTTTTCCGGGTCTGGATGCAGCAGGACGGGCTCCTTCGCGAATAAGGCCTTTAAACACTCAAAGGTTGTCCAGGACGGGGTTTTGTTACCGTGTGTCGCGTGCGTAGTAGGTCCATCAATGCCAATGGTGTTCAAGTGGTGCTATTATTATTATTATTATTATTATTATTATTATTATTATTATTATTATTATTATTATTATTATTATTATTATTATTATTACCGAGTTTGAAAATCACTGTGATAAACCAATGTTTTGAGACACAAGCAATCATTCCTTTAATGGGGAAGGCCATCTACAAACCAAAATCAGCCCGTGCCCACTGACCCAAAAGGGTTGCAATCATTATACACGTGCATACTGAGGCATTTAAATCAGAAGTGAAAAATCTAGGGTTTGGGGAACCATTTTGGGGGTTTATGGGTTTTTTTTTAAAAGTGTGCTATGTCTATTTTAGAGTTTACAGCTATTTTTACTTTACAATAGGAATAAATTATACTGTCAATTAACATCAACCACAGTTAGGAGCACAGAAAATGCTTTAGGGATCCGATGTGGCCCTGAGTTGAAGGTTGCCCACTTCTGATTTAAATGACCAAACATCTTTTTTTAAAAAGGGATTCCAGATGAGCAGTCAATTGTTCAAATAAATACAGCCTTTTTTCTACAATACATCCTAGAGTCCTTGTCTCTATTTTTCATGGCAAAAGACAGTCCAGGTAGTCCTCAACTTAAAACCACAATTGAGCCCCAAATTTCCGTTGCTAAGCAGAACATGTTAAGTGAATTTTGCCCCATTTTAGGACCTTTCTCGCCACAGTTCTTAAGTGAATCACTGCAGTTGTTAACAACATGGTTGTTAAATGAATCTGGCTTCCCCATTGATTTTGCCTATCAGAAAGTCGCAAAAGGTGATCACATGACCCAGGGACACTGCAACTGTCCTAAATATGAATTGCATGACCATGAGGGTGCTGCAATGGTTGTTAGCTGTGAAAACCGGCATAAGTCACTTGTTTCAGTGCTGTTGTAACTTCAGTCACTAAATGAACTAATGTAAGTCGAGGACTGCACGTATGTATTAAATTATTTTGCATGTAAAACTCCCAACATCTATGGAAACGAGAACAATTTGGTTTCAATAGTCTTCCTTGGT
>NW_015418844.1:0-1514 GCF_001527695.2 Protobothrops mucrosquamatus | reverse complement strand
ATTATTTCAATCGGCATGACTTACAGGTCTGCTCATGAATTACTAGAGCAGGTTACATTCTTACATATGAGTTTGATGATTATACCTATTCTCAAACAGCTTTTGGTAATTTGATGCTGAAACTGCCAGTACTTTTCTACCGTGCGTGAATCTGGAATTCATGGTGAAATCTTCAGTCTTCTGGGTGATTGGATACACATACCCATGCCTCAATTTTAATAAAATGTTCTCTACGAATAAATCATCAGCTTTGCAGTTTAATGACTGTGCACTAGTGGGCTCTTTATTGTAGACAATAATGGGGATCACCTTCAGTCATTTTTAAGGGCTGATTGGTCATTGTTACGGAATTATAACAGTCTTCCTTAATATGTTCATGCTGGGAGTTTGAAAGAGACATGGGCTCATTTGTCTGGAATATAACAGGAGAAAATTGTCCAATAGATTGAATTATTTGTAGAAATTTTAAACAGATTTTCTCCTCATGTATCTACCAAACCAGAAGACATTTAAATCTGTTCCTTTGCTTTGCAGAATTCACAGGCAAATAGTATAATAATTTGCCAGCGCTGCAAGACCTTGTTGGGAGAAGCTATGCCCTCAGGTACTGAATTCTCAGATAAAATCTTTGAAAGCTGTTTTAGTCACCTACTGTTAGAGAGGTTTTGAAACGACCCGCTAAAATTGCTGGGTTTAGGTGGATTTGAAAGGGCTGAGGTAGTTCTTTCTTTTATTCTAAATATATTTTCATTAAGCAGCCATAAAATCTGTCTGGATTTAGGAGAAAAATAATTAATAATAATAATAATAATAATAATAATAATAATAATAATAATAATAATAATAATAATAATAATAATAATAATAATAATAATAATAATAATAATAATAATAATAATAATAATAATAATAATAATAATAATAATAATAATAATTAGGGAGAATACTATAAATGTACCTGCAAAGTCAGGGATACCCCTACTTCCCAGGCAGTAAAGTGACCCATCTCAAAGAATTATGTGAAGAGTTGCTATTTCCGGTGACTTTCTCACTACCACATGCTTCTTTCTATGATAAAATATTGCTGCTGTTTTCCTGTCACTCCTGAGCAGAGTAACACAATTTCCCCTACTTTCCCCAAGAAATCTATCCTCTTTTTGAGGAGGGGACACATTATTATTATTTTTTTCTTATTTTAACAAAAATATCTGGCTAGTGTATAGCAGCTGGGTAACTTTGACTGATCTTGAAAAACTTAACTGGAGATTAGCCCTCAGATGGGAGGCTACGAAGAAGCTCCAGGATATAAATTCATTAATAATAATAATAATAATAATAATAATAATAATAATAATAATAATAATAATAATAATAATAATAATAATAATAATAATAATAATAATAAAAGTTGGAAGGGACCTTGGAGGTCATCGAGTCCAACCCCCTGCTCAGGCAGGAAACCCTACACCATTTCGGACAAATGGCTGTCCAGTCTCTTCTTAAAAACTTCCAGT
>NW_015418843.1:0-1514 GCF_001527695.2 Protobothrops mucrosquamatus | reverse complement strand
AGCTATTTTTAAATGATATAAGATCCAGAATTGCTTTATGTTGTAAAAGAGACTAACACAAAGAATGGGCCAGAGTCCCTATGAAAGACATGTTCCAGGATGCTTGGAGGAGGAGTAAAGGCTGGATCCCAGGTTGAAGCACACAGATGGATTCAGCTCAATGTGGCTTTTTCGATACTTTCAGACGTGACAGAAGAATATAACAATTTTGGCAAATGAATAGATTTGTTACAAACAGGATTTTATGGTTTATCAATTCTGTGTGAGTTTGTAGATAAAATATAGATACTTTGAAACTTTTTAAATAGTTGAGCAGAGTTTTATGGTAGAAAAGTGATTTCACATTTAATCAAATCAGCTATGAAGTTCTTTCTGCATGCTTGATTTTTATGTAGAAATATTTTTTTTTATTATACTTGGTAGTGCTATAGATAAATTTAGAACTAGATATGGCTTAGATAGATTAGACAGAAATAGGTAGATGTGCAAGTCATTTAGATACAGGTGCAGTTTGGAGTGATTTATTGGAGAAGGATTAGACCATGCGACTAGGCATATATTTAAAGGGATTTAAAACATGATTGATACCAGAAGATCCTTGCAACTGGTATAAGATGAAGAAAGCAGAGCTGAAATAGGTAGCATATCCTTTAGAATGAAGAGTAGCATGCACAGCTAGTAGATGCTTACATCTAGTAAAAGTTTCATTGTAGTGAATTTAACAGATATCATACAACAGCCGGGCTCAACTGGTTTAAAACAGATGAACAGACCTGAATAATGTGGGTTTGTGTTTATCTGTCCGTGTATTTCTCTCTGTGTGTGTGTATGTTGGTGTAAGCTCATTTAATATTCTGTATTCCCAAGCAAACCAAAAGAAAGATAAGTAGCTTTATTGCCAATTTGAGGAAACCATACATACAAAGGAGTACTGTGTGTACTAGCACAGGAAATCTGTCCTCTATATATGACAATTCCAAGACTCCAATCTTGAATCTTATTCAATCTTTTCTGAGCCAACAAAACATTGGGATGGTTTTTTCTCTCTCTTGAAGATGTCTGTCATCTGTCCCTTGATTATCACAGAGCTCTGGCAGGAGAATTTGGAGAGTTCACTAGCAGCAACCCTGTGGGATCGCAAAATCCCGGGGTCCCACTCCCTGCAGGACGATGGCGACGTACGTCAGCCTAAACCAACGGGCCTCGCTTTAGGTTAGGAAACACACGGACAACATGCTTCTTCAGATGAGATGGCAGGCAAAGACCCTGAAGCCTTTCCGTGCCTCTCTTTTATTGGTACATTAGCGTCATAAAGGGGGGGGGGGGTACAAAAGGACAATAGGGGGATGGTTCTTCATTGCCATACACAAAGAACAGGAAACTTAAGTCAAGGAGGTACTAATTCAAGGTAAGCTTTTCAGGAGAAATGAAACTTAAGTCAAGAAACGAAACCTAAGGCAGGCTCTTCAGGAAAAACGAAACCTGAGTCAAGGAACCAAATGGATGCAACATCT
>NW_015418842.1:0-1514 GCF_001527695.2 Protobothrops mucrosquamatus | reverse complement strand
CACTATTTGAGTGGACAGTCCACTTTTTTCACATTATGTTCACTATTTTTTTTCACAAAATAGTGGACATTTTTTTTATTCAAAAGCTTTATGATGAAATGGTACGTAATCTAAAGCTGTACAGTCTACTTTTTTTACTACTTAACCCCCCCCCCCCGCTTGTCCGCTATTTTTTGGAAGCAGACCTGGCAACCCTATGTATTCTGTATGTTATCTGGGCCTCTTCAATCAAATTTCGAATAAGAATGCTATCTGACAACTTGAAGAAAATCAGCATTGGGCATCATGTAGCCATCCAAATTTTGGTGGACTGCAGTTCCCATAATCTCTTACTACTAGGATTATGCTGGCTAGGAGGCACAGGAGTTAGGCATCAACCAGATTGGAATTATTATATGTTCATTAGTTTAGTTGTTTAGTGTTCTGCCTTGGAAGAATACTAAAACCATTAGCAACAGTTTCTTGTATTGTGAACAAGTCCTGAGCCTGTAATGCTTTAGGAAAGTTACGTTATTCTTGTATTTAGAAAATGCTACTCACTTTTTGGTTAGCAAACAAATTGGTTGTTGGTTGGTCATTCATTTCTTATTTAGCCTTTAGAAATGATGTTTCTAGCATGGTTTAAAAACACAAACTAAAAGGTAGAATATATCTGCTGGTGTTGATGTGGTAATCAAAATTCTGAAATATGTAGAGAGGAGAGAAGCTTTGAGCTCTGTCTATGTAGGTGGTAGAAGGAAAAGTTGAACTTTTGAAAAGGCTTGAAAAGAGCTCAGAAATTGTGTGGTTTGCTTTAGAAAAGACAAGTCTATTTTAAGTGTGAGAATAGGCTGAAAAACTGTCTCCACCATATTCACTGTGTATATTAATAAAGAAATTAAGAATAAAACAGAATGTTGTATGGCCTGCATTTTTAAACTTGTCAACCTAATTGACAAGACTCCTGTAGGCATATGTAAATGATAATATATTTATTCTTCAAATTGCTCACTTGATTAACTCTTGCAGGGCAAGCCTTAATTCAAAATGCATATTAACCACTTGGATTGCTTTTATCTTATTTTGTATTTACTGTGATATTGCCCTGTTCATACAAGAAAATTCTATCATTCATTGAAATATATACTGTAGATATGTACCTGAATATGTGCCCAGTATCTTTTTCCTTTTTTAGATTTTCTCTAGTTTTTTTTCTTTTTTCTTCTTCATAATATGTATTATTTATTTTTCTCTGCCTCTTTTTTATTCAATTAATCAAAGCAAAAATAAAAAATGAAAAAGTACTATTTATATCCTGGATATAAGTCGGTTAAATAAACAAATATAGGCTATGATTTCTTTTACCTTTTTATGATCATTATATCATGTCTGACTAAAGTATTCAATATCAATATGGAAACAAATATCACCGCCCCCTCAAATTTTAGCAATTTAGCATCCAGAATGCTTATAGGGGACCTGACATAGTAGGAGAGAGGGAGAGAGAGGGAGAGGGCGGGGGGGGGGGGGGGGGG
>NW_015418841.1:0-1514 GCF_001527695.2 Protobothrops mucrosquamatus | reverse complement strand
GATGTATAATGCTGTGCCTGATCTCTGTGGGTCTTCCATGGGGGGGAGGGGCTTCCCAAAGTCATCCCTTCCTCCTCAGCCCCTCCCCCATTTCAGGAGGAAGCCCCACCTGGCTGAGGGGCTGAGGGGGCAGAAGCCAACCCATCATGGCTTCCTCTCAGAGAATCATGCAATAGTTCAATTAAGGTCTAGGGGGGGGGAGGGGGGATCCAAAAATCAAGATGGAGGCCACGATCCTGCAATCAAAGCAGGCCCCTCCCCTTTCTAGTTCCGGTTGCCATCTTGATTGTTTTGATCTGTCGCAAAATCCTTGACTGCGGGTGTGTGTGTGTGTGTGTGTGTCACTAGACTGGCTCTCTTCAGAGTCATGGTTTGTTTTTGGTTTTTTTTTTTAAAAATGGTGGTTTGTTGAAGAAGCAACAAAGCCCGGAGAAACGCACGCAACCGTTCGCACATCACACTCCGGACAGGAAGCTCTTGCTGGAGCTCCCTCATGCAAAAACCTCAGAGGGCCGCTAGGAGGGGCACAATAGAGACTCCCACTGGCTGCCCCCTAGTGGCTCTCTGGGGTTTTGCAGCCCAGATATCTCCCCCCCCCCCCGCTTCCTAGCTTTGCCTGACATTGGGGTCCCGGTGTGAATCTTCCCCACCCCAACCTGGTGAATTCCCCCCTCCCTCGTCCTCCCCCCCAAACACAGAACTCGGAGGGTGCGGGAACTTACAGATGCCCTCGGCGGTAGCTGGCCTCTCCCATCTTCCTGCTCTTTATCATCAGGAAGGTGCCAACCACAATGCCCACAATGCCGATCGCCAGGCCCAGGGCGCACACCACATTCTCGGTCGTCTCCGGGAGGGGCTCTGGGATATTGGCATCTAGGGGGAGGGGAAGAAGAAAAGGACAAGGTGGGAAGGCTGCCATCTAATCCCCCCCTGTTCCAGAAGGCACCGCAGGGATTCCCCGGGAGGATCCACAGTGAGGGGCGGAGGGGGGGGGACAGCCAGAACAAATCAAATTTCAGCAAGTCACAGATGCCTAGGACTGCAAGGGACTTTGGAGGTCATCTAGTCCAACGCCCCCTCCCCACCCAGACCAGGAATCTTCAAACTTTCCCAGAGAAATGGCTGCCCAACCCTTTCTTGAAACCCTCCAGTGAAGGAGCCAAACCGGTGCCCCCAGCGTGGCTTCAAGTGGCAGGTAGTTCCCCTGCTTCTGTTCTGTTCTGTTCTATCCTCTTCCCTTCCCTTCTATATTCTATTCTGTTCTGTTCTGTTGTTCTATTATTCTGCATTCTCTTCTGTTCTACATTCCATTCCTCTGTTCTGTTCTGTTCTGTTCTGTTCTGTTCTGTTCTTCTATGCTATGCTATGCTATGCTATGCTATGCTATGCTATGCTATGCTATGCTATGCTATGCTATGCTATGCTATGCTATGCTATGCCTCACCTGGAATGCTATGCTATGCTATGCTATGCTATGCTATGCTATGCTATGCTATGCTATGCTATGCTATGCT
>NW_015418840.1:0-1514 GCF_001527695.2 Protobothrops mucrosquamatus | reverse complement strand
CCTTATCTCACATTTCCTCCAAGCGCTTTCTTCTTGGATCAGCCTTCTCTTGCATTACCTCCAAGTGCTTTCTGCTTGGCTCATTCACCCTTCTCTCGCATTTCCTCCAATGGCTTTCTTCTTGGCTCATTCACACTTCAATCGCATTTCCTCCAAGCGCTTTCTGCTTGGCTCATTTAGCCTTCTCTCGTATATCCTCCAAGCGCTTTCTGCTTGGCTCATTCACCCTTCTCTCGCATTTCCTCCAAGAGCTTTCTGCTTGGCTCATTCACCCTTCTCTCACATTTCCTCTAAGCACTTTCTTCTTGGCTCATTCACCCTTCTATCGCATTTCCTCCAAGCGCTTTGTGCTTGGCTCATTCACCCTTCTCTCACATTTCCTCCAAGCCTCTCACATTTCTTCCAAGTGCTTTCTGCTGGGCTCAGTTTTCTCTTGCATTTCCTCCAAGCGCTTTCTGCTTGGCTCATTCATACTTGTCTCGCATTTCCTTCAAGAGCTTTCTCCTTGGCTCATTCACATGTCTCCTTTATTTTCTCCAAACTCTTTCTGCTTGGCTCAGCCTTTTCTCGCATTTCCTCCAAGCGCTTTCTGCTTGGCCCATTCAGCCTTCTGTCGCATTTCCTCCAAGTTCTTTCTGCTTGGCTCATTCACCCTTCTCTCACATTTCCTCCAAGTGCTTTCTTCTTGGATCAGCCTTCTCTTGCATTACCTCCAAGCGCTTTCTGCTTGGCTCATTCAAATTTCTCTTGCATTTCCTCCTAGAGCTTTCTTCTTGGCTCATTCACCCTTCTCTCACATTTCCTCCAAGCGCTTTCTTCTTGGATCATCCTTCTATTGCATTACCTCCAAGAGCTTTCTTCTTGGCTCATTCACACTTCTCTCGCATTTCCTCCAAGCTCTTTCTGCTTGGCTCATTCACCCATCTCTTGCATTTCCTCCAAGCGCTTTCCGCTTGGCTCATTCACTCTTCTCTCGCATTTCCTCTAAGAGCTTTCTGATTGGCTCATTCAGTCTTCTCTCGCATTTCCTCCAAGCGCTTTATGCTTGGCTCGTTCAGCATTCTCTCGCATTTACTCCGAGTTCTTTCTGCTTGGCCCATTCAGCCTTCTCTCGCATTTACTCCAAGTTCTTTCTGCTTGGCTCATTCACCCTTCTTTCACATTTCCCCCAAGCACTTTCTTCTTCGATCAGCCTTCTCTCGCATTTACTCCAAGCTTTTTCTGCTTGGCTCATTCAAACTTCTCTCGCATTTCCTCCAAGAGCTTTCTTCTTGGCTCATTCACACTTCTCTCGCATTTCCTCCAAGCGCTTTCCGCTTGGCTCATTCACTCTTCTCTCGCATTTCCTCTAAGAGCTTTCTGTTTGGCTCATTCAGTCTTCTCTCACATTTCCTCCAAGAGCTTTCTGCTTGGCTCATTCACCCTTCTCTCGCATTTCCTCCAAGAGCTTTCTGCTTGGTTCATTTAGCCTTCTCTCGTATATCCTCCAAGCGCTTTCTTCTTGGCTCATTCAC
>NW_015418839.1:0-1514 GCF_001527695.2 Protobothrops mucrosquamatus | reverse complement strand
TTCTCCTTCCTGCGGTGAAAAATGTCACTCTTAAAATTCTGCAATGGGTTGGGAACATTTTTTTTTCTTCCTCGCCGTCTGTTTGCTATCAGTGAAATGTAATTCTTCCACTCCCTCAATCTATCTTCCTTTTATACTTATTTTTCTAGCAAATCAATATTTTTCTTCCTTCCTTCCTTCCTTCCTTCCTTCCTTCCTTTCTTTCTCTCCCTCACCCCCTCATTCTCTCTTTTACGGAAACAAGCCACAAAACCACCATTAAGCCTGCATATACTATTGGCTCTTATCAGTCCAGCTTTGGTTCAGGGCTGGTTTTAAAATAGGAGAGAAAATAAAGACATTCGTTTAGAACTGCTACAGGCGAGGAGCTGGTCATAGTAAGATAGTTTTAAGCTCCTGGATTTAAAGCGCAAGATTAAACAGGAGTTCTTGAATCCCGTTGGAATCAGTAAAGCTTTCAAGTGCTTTTCGCGGTTGGTTGGGGCTAATATGGATCATCGTGCTAAGAAAAGCCTGTCATAAAATCTACCAAGGATGGAAAGTAAGGTAATGATTCTCCCCAGCTCAGGCCAGGCCAGGTGTCTGCAGTTGTCACCCTTCTAGACTTGCTATCTTTCTGTGTCATTTGTATGTTTATTCCCCAGAAGAGAGGAAAGGGAAGAGTGGAAACAAGAAAGGCAGAAAAGAAAAAGAAAGAAAGAAAGAAAGAAAGAAAGAAAGAAAGAAAGAAAGAAAGAAAGAAAGAAAGAAAGAAAGAAAGAAAGAAAGGAGATAGAGAGAAAAAGAAAGAAAAGAAAGAGGGAAAGAAAAAAGAAAGAGAGAAAGAAAGAAAAAAAAGAAAGAAAGAAAGAAAAGAGAGAGAAAAAGAAAAAAGAAAGGGAAAGAAAGAAAAAAAAAGGAAAGAGAGAAAGAAAGAAAAGAAAGAGGGAAAGAAAGAAAGAAAAGAGAGAAAGAAAGAAAGAAAAGAAAGGGAAAGAAAGAAAAAAGAAAGAGAGAGAAAGAAAAGAAAGGGAAAGAAAGAAAGAAAAGAAAGAGGGAAAGAAAGAAAAAAGAAAAGAGAGAGAAAGAAAGAAAGAAAGAAAAGAAAGAGGGAAAGAAAGAAAAAGAAAGAAAGAAAAGAGAGAAAAAGAAAAAAGAAAGAGGGAAAGAAAGAAAAAAGAAAAAAAGAAAAGAGAGAGAAAGAAAAGAAAGAAAGAGAAAAGAAAGAAAGAAAGAAAGAAAGAAAGAAAGAAAGAAAGAAAAGAAAGAGAAGAGAAAATCTCTTTGGACAAATGTTTCACTTTTCTGTAATCGCCCCTTTCCATCGGTCATTCCCCCCAAATACCGGCCGCAGGCTGAGAAGTGGAGCCAGACCGGGTCGGGCCACATCCTGCCAGCCCTTCGGGTCAAACAAACAGCAAAAGCCCCGCCGGCCTTTTGGAAAAACGGCTGCTGGACGTCACCTCAGTGGGCGCCTGGGAAATCCTCAGGAATATGAGTATGGGTGGGGTAATTAATCTTTGAAAAGAAAGCGG
>NW_015418838.1:0-1514 GCF_001527695.2 Protobothrops mucrosquamatus | reverse complement strand
AAGGCTGGCCTGGGTAAAACTTTGTGGTCCCAGCAACATTGAGGAGCAGCCCAACCACAGTCACCATATCTTCAGAGAGATGATACATCGTGATGATATAACATTTCTTCTCAGCTCACCATCTCCACTGCATGGAGCCCTCAGGATCCAAAAGACATGACATCCTCACTAAAGATTTAGGAACCCTTTGATGTTAAGTATTCAAGGATGGAAAGCAAAGTTCTTCAAAATAGAGAAGAAGAAGAAAAGGTAGGACATCAAGGAATAGATTACCCTAAAACTCACTCTAAAATAATTATGGGAAGATACTCTGTGCATTAAGTCCATGGGAACACAGAAACAATGTACAAAGCCGTGCTCAAAAATATAGAATAAAAATACTAAAAATGCCAGAAAAGTATGTTGATCAAAATACAACTTTTTATGAAGAGAAGGACGAGGGGGGACATGATAGCAGTGTTCCAATATTTCAGGGGCTGCCACAAAGAAGAGGGAATCAAGCTATTCTCCAAAGCGCCTGAAGGCAGGACAAGAAGCAACGGATGGAGAAACTAGTCAAGGAGAGAAGCAACCTAGAACTAAGGAGAAACTTCCTGACAGTTAGAACAATTAATCAGTGGAACAACCTGCCTCCAGAAGCTGTGAATGCTCCAACACTGGAGGTTTTTAAGAAGAGACTGGACAGCCATTTGTCTGAAATGGTATAGGGTTTCCTGCCTGAGCAGGGGGTTGGACTAGATGACCTCCAAGGTCCCTTCCAATTTTACTATTATTATTATTATTATTATTATTAATAATAATAATAATAGTAATAATAGTAATAGTAATAATAATAATTATTATTATTATTATTATTATTATTATTATTATTATTATTATTTTATTTTGGGGGGGTGCTTACAGTGGCACTTTCCACATTGATGTTACATCCATGCTCTTTGATACAGTTTTTCCCACCTGGGAAAACTCTCGGGCCCATTTACAAGGACCAGCATGATCTTGGGGCACATAAAACCATTGCCCACCCCTGGCCACCAAGCTATAATCTGCAGAAGCCACATTCTTCAATGGGCCTGCATTTGGGGTATTGAAACTACTCTACCTTTTGGGAAGATAGGATGGAGACGGTCTCATCACGGTGAGTCCCGAGAACTCAAGATTTGACCTAGACATGAGAGAGTATCAATGTCTTCTCCCAAGCAGGAGACAAAACCTCTCTCTGTAGGGCCCTTTGGCTGACTTTGAATACTCTTATTGAATTATTGACTGCCTGGATTCACTTAATGAACTAACCGGCTTTGCTGAGGGTGAGAGGGAAGACTGTGGTCTTCCCATCGGGGAGACTGTCCTGTGCTTATTTGTTTGCTTGGTTTCCAGGCTGATGTATTGAATCTAAATTGGAAGGATCCCCTCTCGAGGCATCGGGTCCAAAGCTTCCAAAGCATCTACCAGAATGGACACTGGAGACCCGGGGAATTTTAAATCTACCATGTCTGAAAGGGCCAGGAGCTGTC